>NC_090648.1:306426000-306712900 GCF_040937935.1 Hyperolius riggenbachi
TGCGTTTTTAAGATTAAATACATTGTATTTATTATTTTCCAGGTTAAAGGGTTCACTTCCTGACTTGCATCAGGGAGTGAATAAAAAAAATCGCTCTGTAAAAGCACATAGGAAAGGGCTTTTTAAAAAAAAAAATGCAGCATGCAGGCAAAAAATCGCACACAAAATAGCAAAGCGTTTGCAATTTCAATTTTAGATGTGAACAGAGCCTAAATCTATTCCATGCACTCCGAAGCTGTTCTCTTCCAGGAGAACTCTGTCTGGCAGAGAAAGAAAAAAGGAACACAGTCAAGTTATTAATTTGCGTGGCACTGTACATACACATGTATCTCATCATGTCACATCACCTCAGATACACTTTAAAGAGGAACTGTAGTGAAAATAACATGAATACAATTGCTTATTGTATACAATAATTATGTATTAATGATTTAGTCAATGTTTGCCCATTGTAAAATCTTTCTTCTCCCCGATTTATATTCTGGCATTTATCACTGATGATGACATCTTTTGTTTTGCCAGGTGATCTATTCGGAATGTTTGTTACTGAGAGTTCTATGCACAGAGGTAGATGCTGCTTGCTTGGCAGCTGGAAAAAGCGGTTATGCCCCACAATGCAACAAGGTTCACAGACCGCAAACTGTCAGGACTTTGGTCATGACCTCACACTCTGGGAGGGGCATCACCACAATATCAACCATACAGCTCCCCCCCGTGATCTTTTAGAAAACAGTTAGATTCCTCATGGGAAAGATGGGAAAGTGAGTATCAGCTACTTGTTGCAATGACATTTAATCCTTGGTTATAGTTCCTCTTTAACCTTCCTGGCGGTAACCCCGAACGTAGTTCGGGGTAAGCCGCGCAGGAGGTTTTCTCCGGCCCTGCTGGGCCGATTTTCTTAATTTTTTTTTTTTGCTGGACGCAGCTAGCACTTTGCTAGCTGCGCCAGCACACTGATCGCCGCCGGCCTGCGCCCGATCGCCGCTATCCGTTGCGGCGTGCGGGCCCCCCCAGACCCCGTGCGCTGCCTGGCCAATCAGTGCCAGGCAGCGCCGAGGGGTGGATCGGGACTCCCAATGACGTCCTGACGTCGGTGATGTCATCCCGCCCCGTCGCCATGGCGACGGGGGAAGCCCTCCAGGAAATCCCGTTCTTTGAACGGGATTTCCTGATCGGAGATCGCCGAAGGCGATCGAAGAGGGCGGGGGGATGCCGCTGAGCAGCGGCTATCATGTAGCGAGCCCTGGGCTCGCTACATGATTTTAAAAAAAATTTTTAAAAAAACTGCCGCGCTCCCTCCTGGCGGATTTTTTTATACCGCCAGGAGGGTTAAAGGGAAGGTCCAAGCAAAATAAAAAAATGAGTATCACTTACCTGGGGCTTCTACCAGCCCCATGCAGCCATCCTGTGCCCTCGTAGTCACTCACTGCTGCTCCAGTCCCCCGCTGGCAGCTTGCTGACCTCGGAGGTCGGCGGGCCGCATTGCGTACATTTTTACGTTTTACCGCTAGTGCAGGAACATTAACACATACATTTTTACGCATTACTGGTTCTATGCGTAAATTTTTACGCATTGAACTACTAAAGCGTAAAAATGTATGCGTTAATGTTCTTGCACTAGCGGGAATGTGTAAAAATGTACGCAATGCGGCCCGCCGACCTCCGAGGTCAGCAAGCTGCCAGCAGGGGACTGGAGCAGCAGTGAGTGACTACGAGGGCACAGAATGGCTGCATGGGGCTGGTAGAAGCCCCTGGTAAGTGAAACTCATTTTTTTATTTTGCTTGGACCTTCCCTTTAAAGAGAACCTGTACTGAGTAAAATTATTTAAAATAAACACATGAGGTAACTTCAAATGAACATTACATAGTTACCTTGCCATCAGTTCCTCTCAGAAGCTCACCATTTTCTTCTTACAGTGATCCCTTCCAGTTCTGACAATATTTTGTCAGAACTGAAATATATCAGTTGCTGTCAGTTATGTATCAGTTGCTGTCAGTTACAGCTGAGAGGAGAACTGATGTGTGCATGTTTCCCTATGGCTCAAGTGGGTGATGTTACAGTTTAACAGTGTGCTGACCAGGAAGCTGTTATAGGGTAAAAGCCATTTTCAAAATGGAGGACGGAGAATTCCCTTGATCACAGTGGACAAACAGGAGGCAGGAGAGGAAAAATAGATTGAGGAGTAGACAGGGCCGGATTTCTACTTTTTACCGCCCAAGGCCCACTGTCACCAGCCGCCCCCTGACCAAGAGTATCTTAACCACTGGTCCAGTGCTGGGACCCTCTGAACATATTCACTGGAGCTTGGGGCCCTCTTCTTCCTCAAGGCTGCACTTCCCTCTGTGTACAAGCCCCATTATATTGGTCAGACTCGAGTATGATCTGTACATGCCCAGAAGCACAAAGCCACTTGCTTCGTGCTACTGGGCATGTACCTGCACATACACAGTACGGTTGCGCTTGTAAACGCGGATCAGAATCAATTTATTTTCGGCAAGTAAATTTGCACCTACAAGGAATTTGTCTGGGCAGTTGCTTAACAAACACAAACAAAAACCATACAAGGGCAGACAGTGTGTATATTACAAGTCAAGGACATTATGCAAGTATAGTGGCAGTAAGCAATGTGCGAATTGTTCATTTACAGTTCTGTGCTGATTACTTTCAAGTCCTAGCAGCTCTAACATGATTCAGCATTATGGCCCAGTGCACACCGAGCGGTTTTTGGAGCGATCCGCCGGCCGCATCCGCTTGTAAAAACGCTTGGCTAATGTATTGCAATGGGATGGTGCACACCGGCGGTTTGAAGTTTTTGCCCAGCCGCAAACGCGCCTCCTGCTGCACGTTTGCGGTTTGCAGAAGCGTTTCGTCCCCACTGTAAAGTATAGGAAAAATGCAAACCGCTCTGAAAAACGCTACTTCAGAGCGGTTTGCCAGGCGTTTTTGTTACAGAAGCTGTTCAGTAACATCTTTTACTGTAACAATATTTGTAATCTGCTACACCAAAACGCACCCAAAACCGCTGGGCATGTTTAGAAAACCTCTCTAAACATACCTAGAATCACTCTGAAATCAGCTCCCAAAACCACTAGCGTATTGCGGATCTGCTAGTGGTTTTGGTGTGCACTGGGCCTAAGTATGTCTACTGCTTGAGGAAAAAAGCTGTTCGGCCCAGTGCACACAGAGCGGATCCGCTGGCTGCATCTGCCTGCAAATCCGCTTGGCTAATGTAATTGAATGGGCTGGTGCACACCGGCGGTTTGAGGTTTTTAGCAAACCGCAAACGTGCCTCCTGCTGCACGTTTGCGGTTTGCAAAAAACCTCAAACCGCGGGTGTGCACCAGCCCATTCAAATACAATAGCCACGCTGATTAACAGGCGGATGCGGCCAGCGGATTGCATCCAAATCCGCTCGGTGTACACTGCGCCTTTTTCTCGTACTCCGAACCCAAAACCGCTAGCGGTTCGTGGATCTACTAGCGGTTTTGGTGTGCACTGGGCCTTCTTGTGCCTGGAAGTTTTGGTAGCGTAATGGTTAAGGGCTCTTCCTCTAACACAGGAGACCAAGGTTTGAATCTCAGCTCTGCCTGTTCAGTAATCCAGCACCTATTCAGTAAGGAGTTATTTGGGCGAGACTCCCTAACACTGCTACTGCCTACTGAGTGCGCTCTAGTGGCTGCCTCGCAAGCGCTTTGAGTCTGACAGGAGAAAAGTGCTATACAAAAAAAGGAATTATTATTACACACTCCGTATAGGAAATCTAATGACCTTCCCTCCCATGGACTATGGGGAACTGGAAGAAGCCCCAGGTAAGAAAAATGCATAGTTTTAAACACAGCTCAGGCGTACTTTAAAGAGAACCAGAGATTACATATAGTGCTGTATTTTTACTTACCAGGGCTTCCTCCGGCCTCATAAGCATGGCTGTGTCCCTTGCCATCCTCCTACGATGTCCCGTTCAGCCGTGGTGAGCAGCGGTAAGCGGCTCAGTGACGTCAGCTGCAGACTTTCTGCGCATGCACGGACCTTCTGCGCCAGAGCCGGGACAATGTCCTTCAGCACCCAAGGCTGAGACACCAAAGTGCGCCCCTCCATCCCTCCACCCCAGCTGTCACTCACTGATTGCTCTTGGACTAAGAGGCACCCCAGGGCCCCCAACACCTTAATCTCTAGTTATCTGGCTTGTAGTCACTTCCATGTATCTCCTTTTCTTATTTCTTTCTGCTTCAAACACAATTAGGAATGACAGCTGAATGAATTGTGCGCCCCCTCCTACACTGCGCCCTGAGGCTGGAGCCTTTCCAGCCTATGCCTCGGCCCGGCCCGGTTTTGCGCAAGCGCAGAAGGCTCCGGCTTACGTCAGTCAGATTGAGTCCGACTGAGACGCCGAGACGGGAATTAACTGCGGCAGAACGGCGGCACTGAGTAGGATGGCGAGGGACACAGCCATGCTTATGGGGTGGAGGAAGCCCTGGGTAATTAAAAATACAGCACTATATGTGATCTCTGGTTCTCTTTAAAGAATAAAAAAAAAAAACCACCACACAATTCCAGAAAATTCCAAAAAAACTAAGCAAAAACAAAACAGGAGTTACACATATTTGGGGCTTCTTCCCGCAGCAGGGGTGGGATACTGCTTCTTGCTCCTCAGTTCCTTTAGACTCCTCTCTGTTTGCTATAGCCACACTTAAAAAGTTGCAACTGACATGCAATCTCCTCCATTATGCTTCCAAGCGGCAAGACAACCGTGGTCCGGAGCATTCTGCACATGGGTAGTTTCGAAATAATCCAAATCGCACAAACACAGTACCTCGCTGGCCGTCCCTGCTGTGCACAATCACTGGGGAGCATGGTTGAGGAGGTGCTGCGTACATAGCTACATACACACGGGGGACAATTGTCCCCCATTGCATGGCGACAAGAGACCAGGGAGCAACAGCTCCCTGGCAGCGACAGCCATCCACACGTCTCGCCCGAAAGGCAGAGACACGGCAGAAGCTATCTGTGAATGGAGCATCCCTGGCCGGATGCTCCATTCACTCGCGTAGGTCTCCTGTCGCTAGTCCGCCTACAGACGCGAACTAGCGACAGTTGCGGCAACAGCTCTAAGTAGTGACCTGTCGCCGCAACACACACATGCCACGTGGTTGCGGCGACAGCTGTAGCCCGTGTGTCAGAGCCTTAGGACATGCATGTGTACCACAGATGACTGTGCCCAGTTGCAGCTTCTTAAGAGGGGTGACAGCTATATGACAGAGAGGAGTCCTAAAGAACTGAGGTGCAAGAAGGGGGGGGCTAGCAGAAACCCCAGAAATGTCCTGTTTGTGCTGTTTTTAGCTTTACATCTTGTTTAAAACACATACAGTACTTCATCTTCATTACCTTACATTGTTCTGGGTCCCCTCCTCCACACTGAATCGCAACGTGCTTTCTCACTCTCGGTGTCACACCAGGACCCGGCAGCTGTACAATTCCTTTGTTATATCTGATCCTGCTTCATCTCTAGTTCAGTCATGTGGAAAACGGGAGGAAATGAGCCCCCTTACACCTTTGTGTCTGCTGACACTTGCATGCTTCAAATTGCCCGGGGACAGTGTGTGCACACAAGCAAGGGGGAGGAAGCGGGGGCGGGGCAGCCTCACCATTTGACTTCTATAGAGAATGACAGCGGGCAGGACTGCAGTGATGCAGCCGCTGCTCCTGTCACACACAAAATAGTAAAGCTGTCCCTGTCTGTAACTGCTGCTGCTGCACACAGAGACATGTTACTGTGTGCAGAGCAAAGCAGGGGGCGGCTGCAGACAAACAAGGCACTCGTAATACTTTACTATGGGGAATAGTGCCGGTGGCTGTGGACCCTGGTTGGCAGGTTGACTGTTTAGTTTTTCAACCCGCCCCTTCCTTGGCTCCGCCCTAGGCACGTGCCTCCCAGGCCTTCCCACAAATCCGGCCCTGGGAGTAGACTACACAGGAGGTAAGTATGACTTGTGTATGTTTATTTTGACTTTTATTTTCAGTTCAGGTTTTCTTTAAGGAGTGAAAACTGCAAATGAGAGAGTATTTTGTGCCAACTCAAACAGACCCCGTTGAAGTCTGTATTTGGAAAGCCTTTAACCACTTGACCCCCGCCCGTACGAATTTCTCCGTCCCTTTTTCCATCCTTTAACCTCCAGGGACGGAGAAATCCGTACTTTCCGCGCTCCCGCCACTGCAGCGCGCATTCCCGCTAGTAAACACGCCGCCGGCTGCTCGCCCAGAGATCAATGAACGGGAAAATCCATTCCCGTTCGCTGATCTAAGCCCCGCAATGATCCGCTGCTTTTCCGCTAAGCAGCACGATCATTGTGAAAAAAAAAAAACTTACCCAGCCTCCTACTACTTCCTCCAAGCGTCCGGAAGGACGCTTGGAGGTCGCATTAAACAAAAAGTTAATGGTGCCATCTTGTGGCCAAATAGTAAAACTACACCCTAAACATTTTTCACATACAAATTAATTGTAGTACACAAAGAATTAACTCATTACCTCCCTCACTCCCCATTTTTTTTTTTTTTTTGTAATAAAAAAAATAAAAAAAAAAATTTACAATTAAAAAAAAAATACATAAATAGTTACCTTAGGGACTAAACTTTTTAAATATTTGTCAGGAGGGAACAACACTGTTACTTTATAAACTATGGGCTTGTAATTAGGGATGGAGGCAAAACTGAAAAAAATGCACCTTTATTTCCAAATAAAATATTGGCGCCAAACATTGTGATAGGGACATAATTTAAACGGTTTTATAACCGGGACAAAAGGGCAAATACATTTCATGGGTTTTAATTACAGTAGCATGCATTATTTAAAAACTATAATGGCCGAAAACTGAAAAATTAATTTTTTCCCACATTTTTCATATTTTCCCATTAAAACACATTTAGAATAAAATAATTCTTGGCATAATGTCCCACCTAAAGAAAGCCTAATTGGTGGGGAAAAAAACAAGATATAGTTAATTTCATTGTGATAAGTAATGATAAAGTCATAGACGAATGAATGGAAGGAGCGCTGAAAGGTGAAAATTGCTCTGGTGGTCAGGGGGTAAAACCCCTCAGTGGTGAAGTGGTTAAGGCTTTCGAAATACAGACTCTGCTTTAAGCGGACCTGAACTCAGAACTTCCTCTCTGCTATAAAAGATAAGCAACAGCATAATAACCTTTGAAGAAACAAACATTTCTTTTTCACAGCTGATACAAATCCTGCAATACATCTGCACTGTTTCTACTTCCTGCTTTCATGGAAGCAGACATATTGTTAACATCCTGTGCTTTCAAATGAGCTTATCTGCCATGGCAGTCAGGTGACACAGGGGAGAGATCAAATTACAACTTGTGTTTTGACACAAATGAAGGGGAATTAGGCTAAACTGTGTAAATAGATACAGGGTGCATTTCTCTTTTGTTCCTTCTGTCCTTTACAAGAGTTCAGGTCCACTTTAATGTACAAAATAGATTAACATGCTAAAGTTGACCTTTGAACAGTGTACTGCTGTAGGTCCCATGACATCAGTAATTCCACATAGGCTTTCTTAATGACATGGAATTTTTACAGCTCTTGTTTAATATACTAAGTTATGCCAAAAGCTGTGAAGATAATGCTCCAGGGAGAGAACTTCTGAACCAGCCTAAAATAGGACTATGTCTGCTGGCCATGCTCAGTTTAATTACCTGTTGTGAGCACCAGGTGTGCAAAGGATTTATGTGCACACAAACAATGATGAACATTAAAGTTTCAGGAGCATATTTGAGCAAATTAATTGGAAAGAAACAAATAAAACTATTATATACAATACAAAAGAAATGGGAGCATGTCAGCATTCTAAGGGCAAGATTAGATTTTATTTACAGCTTCGCTTATCCCAGTCTGGCGACAGTCCTCGTATGTGCGTAGGTTGCTTTCATTTAGAGCTAAAATTTCCACTCATTCAGGCCTTTCTGGTAACAGCACTGTGCATCCTGTAATCTGCAGTACTAGTGAGATTTACCCAGAGGCACTGGCAATATGTAAAAGACTATCAAACCAACATGTAAGGTTAGAGGTGCAATACTTGAACGCTTTCTAAATGTTGGTATCAGAGGGCAGCACTGCCTCCACACAGATGTGCTAATAATGTAAACATGCTAATAATGTACTCCTGTGAGAAGTGATCATGGCTCTGTCTGCATTTAAAGAAGGCCACAAGAATGTGGATTGCTTTTTTTAAGAGGATCGAAGTACTATCCCAACATCCCAAAAAACAAAAGGCCTTGACAATAAGCTATAAAATCTGATGGGGCCCCCACTGCTTGTACCTCTCTGCGCTTTGTGGTACTGTCGCCTGTAACGGTTGAAAGAATTTGGAATAATGTTAACAATTTTAGCTGTATGTGCGCCTCCACCCTACCTTTTTACTGAATACGTTTGCCTGGAGTATTGGAAAGCTGTACTCCACTGACTTTCTTGGAATACCATCCGGTGCACTGTTATTGCATGTTTCAAAGTTAATGAAATACCAGTTGTGGTAATGCTAATCTGTACAGGTTCACTTGATAAGGAATTGGTGGCAAACCATAGTAATGCCTTAAACTGCCAGGAATTTTTGTTATCATTCCCAGTATTTGGCTGCTCTTTCTGGTTCAGAATGCCAGCTCTGTCACCCATGTGCCCCTACAAAATCTCTCATCACAGCCCCCTGGTGGTGATATCAAATAGCACCTGTACCAAGGCCAGACAGCCCTCAGATAGAGATGAATACTGACTATGGCAGGGACATTCGATTGTGATGATGTTAGCACTATATAAATATGTAAGAAGTTTTTCTGAGTACAGAGTCGGCTCTCAGGACCTTGTACCTCTTGTTGAGGGATAAGGGCCTAGAGGATCCAGACAATTTCACAGATGTTTTAATCGCATTTTATCAGAAGTGCCCACACTTTTTCAGCTTGTGAGCTACTTTGAAAATTCCGAATTGAAAATGATCTACCATATAGAATCTACCTCCAGATGCAAGACACAACTGCAGCACATGAACAGTGCCAGTCCATCAGTGATCCGCCACAAGCCCCCAGCCAATTAGATGCATATCATAGAGTCTTCCTGAGTAAGGCAAATAGAACAGTGCTTGACCAAATATTACAATATCCTGCTCAGGCAAGATTGTAATCAGCAGTAAAACATAATACTTCTAAATGTATTGCTCCCCATCTTGCAACACCACAATCCTATACACCAGGGCTGTGGAGTCAGAACAAAAATCATACCACTCCTCAGTTTATGAAACCACTGACTCCGACTCCAGGTACCCAAGATTGCTTTGACTCCTCGACTTGGACTTCTTAGTCCAAAATTTATCAGGACTGTGGAGTTTTTACAAAAATCTTCTGACTCCTCAGTTTAAAACCACCGACTCCAGGTACCCAAAATTGCTCCGACTCCTTGACTCCACAGCCCTGCCCTGCACTGCTTTTCAGAACTTCAGGATAGCATATTGCACTAAGCTCATCCAAGTTGGAGACAGAGGACCCTGCGAGTGTCAGGCGGTGTTGGACCTACCCAGGGGTCCTTTGTGATCTACCGGTTAATCACGATCTACCTATTGGACACCCCTGCTTTACATTTATCCAAATAATAAAACAGTCTTTGAGCTTGGTTCCATCTAGCAGTCAGCTTCTTAGATCTTCTAAGCATTTGGCTTTGCAAATTATTTATTGCAGTTAGGTACAAGCAGCTGTTAAGATTGGGTGGCAGAGGTGCCTGAGAGGCCACCAGGAGTTTACTTCATAAGTATCCTTCTCCTCTGAAGTTGTTTTAGGAATATGTTCTAGTTCACAGTATACAGATAATTACATAATAAAAATTGTTTGGCTAGAAAAAAGCTTTTGAATTTGAAGCAAGCAGAGATATTTAAAATCTAATGGCACATAAAGAGCTACTTTTATAGCAAATGTAATTATATTTCCATTAGTAAAAGGCTCTTTGCAGCTCCCTCATTCAGTTCATTTCAGCAAATGACTTCAGTGTGCTGTTTTACCGCTGTTAGCATTGGTAGCTACAGATGTTTCTTACCGGTGGTTCAATAAACGATAACATGGAAAACTAACAGTGGATTCGAATCTGAGAACAAGTTTGGGACTACATTTTATTGTAAATGGGCAATGAAGACTAGTAAGCTGTCCTGTTCACACAAACAGATCTATTGAATGGCAGGTTATCTCATACATAGGAGGGGAGAATTCAAAGTCTATATTCAAGGCTTAAGAAGTATAAATTTAAGGTTGCAAATCTAAATGTATGATTTATCACTGAACATTATAATATTTTTATAACATTTTTTTTTTCTTCTGGTCCAGGAGTGGAGATTTCTTCACAATAACTCTGTGGTAAATGCCATCTGGACAGATTAGACAGAGGTCTGGTCCAAAAATGTCTGACCATTACTGACACGGGTTAGACCCAGTCCAGGGATGCACTCCACTCAGCTTGGAATTCCCCCTCCTATTGGAAAGGATTCCTCTAGTCCCTTTTCACACTTAGGGGGCAGAAAATTAAGGGAAAATTTGCACAACAGTTTAATATAGATAGTCTCTTACTTACAAACAACTTGATTTACAATTTTTCATACATACAAAGTTTGTACTCCATGTACAAAATATACAGTAAAAAAAGGTTTCCTAGAACACAGTAACAATCTGGTGGTTAGGAGGTGCCCAAATAGTTATAAAATACGAGAAGGATACCTGAGGGAAACTCCTTTGTATATACTGAGGGAGCAAGCATTGTATGTGCAGGAGTCCTCATGCCCACCGCTATTCACCTCTGTCTGGTAACTTTGGATCAGGGTGTGCCGAATGATGGCTTACACTGCTAATGCTGAAATTCCGGGCGGCGTTAATTACTATTCTCTTTCCAAGTCGTAGCAACTCAGAGGGAAAAGTAATTTGGGGTCCAGCTATTGCCGGCACCCGAATTATACTGCTCCGTGGCCATAGACATAATTACACTGAAATGAGCTGCCTCACTTTCTACCCACCAGTTTTACTATACCCATCTCTGTTGGCAAGTTGTATTTTTTAGTTTATTCCATTTATTGCTATTTAAAATGTAATTACAGTTATCCCTTTGTCCTTCAGAGATCCATTAGTGGTAGATGACTATTCTGCTCTTGTTATATACAGGTCAAGCTGGTGCAGCCTAGTGCCATACAGCAGGGGGCAGACTGTCCCAACAATCAATGGCAACCCCTTCCTGCCTACAGAAGTAGTTGATGCATTGAACAGAACTACTTAAGGGGCCCATACACTCAGCCGATTAGCGGCCGATCGATTGATTGCCCGATCGATTTGTGGCCGATTTCGATTGATTTCAATCGATCTGACATGCTGGAAAATCTAGGTCGATCTGATGAGATTGCTTATCAATTTGCATTGGACCTAATGGAAATCTGATGGCAAAAAAATGCCATCAGATCGATTTTCAATAGATTTCATACTGAAATCTATTGGAAATCTGTTCCTAGTAAAAAATGTTCCTAAACACATCAGATCAGAAAATCTAACGCGTGTATGGCCACCTTTATTCTTCCTTTGGACTAATTTATATAAATCAAGACAGATGTTTGCTTAGTAAAATGCTTTTTTTGTGTTCTGGGAAAGATGCTGATTAGTATGGGTTTATTGTCTTGCAGATGTCATAACGAATGATGATTCTCCAGTGATCCCCTCTGCAAAGATGAGCCAGCGTCCGGGTAAAGACGCATACCTTTCACCTACCAAAGACTTGGTCCAGGCTACGCTGAGTCCTGGAATCATTCAAAGTCATGGTAAGTACATTAGGCTGTTGGCCAAAGTGTGCAGACTCCTTTCTCCTGAGGTTAACATTTCTGTCTCCACACTGCACATTTTTCAGAGCCGCTGGCCTCCGAGATTGTTACCCTTCATTACATGTGACTTTGTATGTACTTTGAGGTGATGCCTTTTATTTTTAGACTCTTTAATGTTGCAAGCACAGGATTCAACAGATGGCATTTGAAGGGAAGCCAAGCAGTGTGGCGGAACACTGTAAGCAATGGCGTTTCAAGTATAATTTGTGTGATTCTTTTTTTTTTCTGTCTGCTGTTAACATCTTTTTTTATACATGGTAAATTACAAGAGTACATGTCGTGGGGTTGACCTACGTATACTTGTGCTAAAACTAAAAGTGAGTAGTTTCTTTTTGTTGCCACACATTTAAAATATTTTGTAAGATAAAAATATGAAATGGGAGCCGATATTATTATGATAAAAAAAATGTTAAATATGTTTGTTGTACATAGCTAGTGTATGCATTGGTCTTTTGCGATTCGCTGTAATGCAGCTTGCACGGCTCATAACAGGCCAGGGGACAGCACTGTGCTGCCAGTTTTGTGCTAGGAGGGTTCTTCCAGGTGTAGATACCACGTTGATGATACATAACAGCCAACAGTTTCCTATACCTGTCTTCATTTTTGAAATGTGTTGTAGAAAAGGCAGGTCAGTGTGGTCTGTGTTAGCTGGGTTGTTAAAGTGGGATTGTCAATTCCATTTACCCTCTGCTCTGTTTATTATGCAGTCTGCAGCCTTACCCTGCATTGCAAGCACTTCAATCTAATCAGAAATGTTTCTGCTGTAAGGAATCTTATCTCAGTCAGCCTGGCTCTATTTGGTACATTGCCGATGAGAAGGAAGCTTGTCATCTCCCCTCCCACATTTTTTCTCCTCCTCCTCACTGATTGGCTGAGGGCAGTTCAGTGAGCTGCTGAAATATGTTTTATGCTCTGCTCACGGGTTTACAAAGCAAGCTAGATATGACAGTGCAGCTTCCAAGATTAAAAAAAAGAGTAAAGTTAGCCATATATCTACTGACTATGGGCAGATTCGGCCAAAAGACAAATCTCTCTCCGATCAGAGAGAGATCTGTCAGTTGCCCATACACAGCAGGCCGATTCCCAATCGATTTCAGCATGAAATCTTTCAGGAATCGGACGAGCCCACCACATCTTCAGCCTCGCTGCTGTGTATGCATGTGTGAGTTTGTGTGTAATGTTTAAGTGTGCTGTAATGTGCATGTATACAATACCTTTCCTGTGTCACAGTGCCTAACTGTCTTCTGCCGTTCTTCAATTAGCCACATACACGCTGCCGGCATGGCGCATGTGTGAAGTCATGTGCCTGCGGGCTATCCGCCGGCAGTGTGTGCGCGACTAATAGAAGAGGGATGGAAGATGGACGAGCACTGTGACACAGGACAGCTAATGTATAAATGAACATTACAGCACATGTTTTCCATATTGCACACACACATTAGGGAAACACCGTCGGGGTTTCGTCGTGTTCGTCGCTCGTCCCAATATCGCTTGCCATTACTGTCGTGCACCCGATCGAGCAAGTCGACCCTACATCTTGCAGCATGTCCGACCAATTAATGCAACTACTTTCGGCCCGAAATTGGCCGCATTATCGGTCGTGCATGGAGTTGGCGGCACTGATTTTCAGTCGATTCCGATTATAGTTGGATCATATGGTTGATCGGTCACCAAGTCGCCTGATGTATGGCCACCCTTGGGAGGAAATAAGGATAAGCTCTCTGCTCTCTCTTCACTCTGCTCCCCCTCTGCTGAATAGATGCATCACTATGGATCAATGGGTGAGTTACTTTTGTAGAAAGAGGGGGGACAGAGTGAAGATAGAGAGCGCTTCTGCCCTGTATTGGTTATATTTACCGATTAGCGCAGGGGTCAGGAACATTTTTGGCTGAGAGAGTCATAAACGCCACATATTTTAAAACGTCATGCTGTGAGAGCTATACAATATGTTTCAAACTGGCACAGTGCACATGCGCAGCAGATGGCTGTCCCTGTTTCCATGGTGATGTGTACACAGTTGATCCGCCAGGCAGCGGAAACGTCAGACACGTCTTCAGCTTCTCTTGGGTTTCAGCAACATCAGCAATTTCCCCGAGACCCAGACAGGAGAAAAAATGACTAACAGCTTGTACAATTGGCTAGCTGACTTGGGGGTTGATTCACTTTGTAGGACGAGATCCCCACACTTCGGCCCAATAGGCTGGTTGTCAAGTGACAGGCAGTCTATTGGGCCAATCAAAGTGCAGGGATCTCGTCCTACAAAGTCAGTGGACCTGACAAGGTCCAGGGTGTCACAATTGGAGCAGCTGTTCGTTTTGGGGGGAGCGCAAGTTGGTAGTGCATGCTACAGCAGTAGCGTGCACTACTTTGAAAATATTACTTGTGCTGCCACACCAAGCTGTGCTGCTTGAGCAGTGTAGCTTAGTGAATCAACCCCTGTTGATTTGTATGTGAGCCAGATGTAGCCATCAAAAGAGCCACATCTGGCTCCCGAGCCATAGGTTCCCTACCCCTGGATTAGCGGCTCTCTGCATTGGAAGTATACATTTTTAGACACAGGATTACTTTTTTTTTTTTCGGAAGGGGTTATTACCATGTTGTCTGAGAAAACCTCTAAGGAGCAGCTGAAAGATGTTGCATGTTGTGTCTGCCAGGCATGATATGATGCCAGTCAAGCTTCAGGCTTGGATGTCTGTGTGGATGCCAGCATACAGGTTGTCTTTAACTCTGTTGTTTCACACCGGTGTGAACCCAACATTTCTTAAATGAAATGTCCTTGTATGCAGCTTGGCAACATACCAGAATGTTTCATTTTTTTCCGAGTGACCACTGTTGGCAATAAATGCTTGCTTGCTGGAGCAATTACCTCCTAATTATGTACAATTTTCCACTTAGTTTGGAGGTTAGTTAATTCAGAACATAATAATTTGCAGTTGGCAGATTGAAATAATTTGAAGAAAGAAACACATTTAAAAGACAGACTGAAGTTGAAATATGCAGTAAAGAACACAATTATTGTATTGTGAATGCAGAGGACTGATGCTGTATATAGTGTACTGGCTGCACAATGGATGGTATCTTGTGATCTGTTGCTTCCATTGGGGACTGCATATTTAATATAAATGTATGAGCTTCTAGATAGCAGCTGCACCTAGGAGGCACCCTGGACTATTTTTAGTTTGGTTTAAACATGGCAGGAATGTTCATATGTGCTGTGTTCACCACTACTGCTGTTCACGGGGCCTATGAACACTGCATGGCTTTCTGGGACAATCAAATATAAATGAAAAATGTTGCAAATTCATTAATGAAAATGTGATGACATTTCAGTGTTCTCCCCAGGCTCTTTTATCCGGGTGCTTAACCTGGCTAATTTTGGCGAATACCTGGCTATCATCGGCTCACCTCCTCATCGACTTCCTATACTGTAAGCAGAGTTGCGTCAGCCCTGCATTGCCACGATACACCAGCCCTGAATTCCCAGGTTGCGGCAGCCCTGCATTCCCCCCATTGCGCCCCACCTGGCCACTTTTCATTCCTCCTGGCTGGAGAAAAATCTGGGCAGAACACTACATTTGTACTGGGAAGGTGCTGTTTCTGCCCTGAGGAAGCTCCAGAAATGTTTTCACCTTTAAGAATCATCCTAAATGAATACCCTTATAGCGTATCAGCAGCGTTCACTATGATGGCATCATATCAGGAACACAGGTATACGGGTGTAGCCGTTACTGCTGCTTGGCTTTATTGACAAGGGAAAGCGTCTCCTAAGAAGCTTATTGGCTTCACCCAGGAGGTAGACGTCTAGGCCAGCAAATTGGTGAGTAATTAACACAGTTGTTCGTTGAAAGGGCTCTAAAGTGAGAGAAGTATGGAGGCTGTCATATTGCCACTGTACTTTAAAGTTCCCACTTCAGGCACGACCATTATAATTGCCTGTCTTGGTGATAGTTATGTAAAAAATGTAAAACTATGGTAAATTATAAAAAAAAAGGTCTTTCTTCATTATCTATAGCAGGTATGTCAAACCGGTCCTACGAGGGCCGAGATCCTCACACATTTTTGATACAGCGCAAATAAATTGATGGATCTGAATCAGGAAAGGTGTGGTCCATCAGGTAGAACACATTCCTTTCTTTCTCAGTCCATCCTAAACACTGGTATGGATATGGCCCTCCAGGCCTGGAGTTCAACATATGTGATCTATAGTGAGGTATGGCTTCAGTTGGGATCTCAGATGGCATCATCCCCCTATTATGTCCCACTTGACATATTTTCTTTGTAGTTCTGCTGAGTAAGGAGAAAAGGATGTTGCAACCTCTGAATGCACTGGTCTACTTTAATGCAGAGAGCCAACAAACAAAACTTTCATTTTTTTATATTGCAAAATATACGTTTTTGCAATATAGTTTTAAGTGTACATTTTAACTGTATTTCCTGTGACTTAAAAGCGCTGTTAAAATGTCTTCTTGATGTGAGAGGACATGTATGAATGCAGATGACCAGCAGTGTTCTTTAAATCAGCTCACACAAATGCTGCACTCCTAGAAATATTTTACCTGTTCTCTTGATATTCCAACAGTCCAGTACTGGCTCATGCCTGTTGCTTCTCCCCTTCCTTCACTCTAACCCTAAAGAAAGAAATCGCATACAGAATATCATAGTATAACTATTACTACAACTCTGTTACTTCCTCCGCACCAACAACGCTGCCCAGACCACCATCACTACAGAATTGCAGAATCAAACCTCTCACCCTTTTCACTGGCTGCCAACATCACAGATTGCTAAACATGCTCCGTTACCACCTACTCGCATGCATGTGAATCCTCTTGTCAGGACATTGCTATGATTTTTTCATTACATTGAGTGATGCGTTTTTTTGGTATTCTTTCTCGCTTTCCTCATACATTTTAATGTACAGGTGTGAAACCAAGGGCATGCCAGTAGATTAACAGGCCCTTAGCTGAGCCCTCAGTTCACTGTGACTGGAGGGAAAACTGAAACCTTCCCTGTTTTCTAGACCCTCTGAATGGCAAGTTCAACTCCTAACCAGGAAATCTTCACAGGTCCTCTTGTTGCATATTGTTTTTGAACTCTGCCTCTGTAATGCAATGGCAAAACTGTGTACATTTTCAACTCTTTCAGGAGCTGCACTGTAGGTGTCACAAACATTGCGAATTATAACCTCAACACCACCACTGATCTGGCCTGAAGGTGGAGGAGGGAGATGATTAGTTAACAAAAGCTATCACTGAGTTTTCACTGATGTGGAATATGAAAGTCGGTCCATTTTTTAATGTAGTATAGATATTAGTTTGGTTCTTAAATATGTTTTTATCAACTCTGTTAACAAAAACTGCACATTCTATGTGTATCTTAATGCAGTAAAGCTTCTTTCATGACCATGTACTGATAATTAGGCTTCCATAGTAGCAAGCTGGGCAGTTGCCCCAAGCCACATATGCGCTGCCAGGCCCCCACAGGTCTCCTCCAACTTTATTGTGGTTCCTGGCTCCCCTTCAGCATTTTCAGCACTGCAGCAACTCACCTGTCCATTCCAGCGTCAGAGAGGTGTAGGCCCAGGAGGAGAACAGTCTATTGATGGCTACAATTAATCAAAGCACATACAGCAGTGACAATTAACCTGCATAGCACTAATAAAGAGTTAATAAAGCAGTTGAAAGAGGGGCCCTACTTGGGCCCCTCTGGTTTAGGGACCCTGCAGCAGCCGCTACCTCTGTATCCCCTTTAGCTACGCCCCTGGTTCACACTGTTCAGATGTCATGTGCTACCCTTTTCCCCTAACGGTCCTAACTTTAAATATTGGGTAGAAGTTTCTAGTGATAATAGTGTGTTTACTTTCATTGCATATTCAGATATCTCATGGGTCACTGATGAATGACTTATGTTTACGTTAAAGAAAAGGTGCAATTTTTTATTCTGGGGCGCAATGCCATTTCTTTCTCTGAGGAAGTAGTCAAATTCAGTTAACTACAGTTAGTTCCTCCCATGTGTTCTCACTCCCAGCCTGCCTCCTCCCAGCACATGAGCACATCACCGCCCTCTACATTGAGGATTCATACAGGCAGACAGTGCCAGTGTTCCCTCTTGGTGCACATATAGTGACATCCTTTCCAATTTGCAGGAAGGAGGATGGATGAACCAAGGGATAAATTAAATATAATGAAAGGCTATTCAAAAATAAAGGCTCTCTCAATTGAACACTGATAAAAAAAATACTGGCACTAACCTAATCAAGAGGGTAGCAGATAGAGGTGTGGGGTGAAACTGGAAGGTAGCTTCATACATTTTTACAGCATAAAGCAGTTCAAAGTTGATGGCAACAGCGGGGAGATCGGTTTTGGATCAAGTTCCTGATGGAAATTGATTTAACATCAAGTGGTGCATGGTGGTAAGCAGGTAAACGATATCTGAGACTTTGTAATCATTTACCAGATCTAATTGTGTATGGACACCATCTCCCATCAATGTTTGACTACTATAACCATGGAATAAGATGACCTTCATTCTTTTTAGATTTTAATTAGTCATGTTTTTTTTTTTTTTAACAAATCTACAGCTTTTAAGGATGTCCTTTAGCTTGTAGGTACCTTCAGGTCTTTGTGAAAGTGGTAAATGTGTCATTTCCGGGTGTCAGCCAGGGGAGACCAGGAGACTGAGCTACAGGTTCCTGCGGAATACAAAACCTTCTGTAGTTTGGCTGCACTGGTTTACCTGCTAGTTATTCTAGCTAAGTGAACCTGAGGTGAGTGTTCTATGGAGGCTGCCATATTATTTCCTTTTAAGCAATACCAGTTGCCTGGCTGTCCTGCTGATTCTCTGCCTCTAATAATTTCAGCCATAGACCCTGAACAAGCATATGCAGATCAGATTTTTCTGACCATATTGTCAGATCTGACAAGATTAGCTGCATGATTGTTTCTGGTGTACTTCAGACACTACTGCAGCCAAATAGATCAGCAGGGCTGCCAGGCAACTGGTATTGTTTAAAAGGAAACAAATATGGCAGCCTACATATCACTCTCACCTCGGGTTAACTATAATACATATTTCCATACTTATTCACACCTGTCTTACTCTGAGATATTTCTGTTGCTCACACTCGTAAAGAAAAGCATGTTCTAGTTTTAATTATAATAAACCATAGAACAAATAAAAAATATCCTGTTTAAGAGTACTTTGTACGGTGTAATAAGCATAGATCCAGGAAACTCTCTGGGAAGAATATATTGACATTAAGCCAATTCAATTTGCTTGTGCAGCTGCTTTTTTTTAAGTAAATATATCATATGAATCCGTAATGCATGTGTCAGCATTAATGATTTTCATTCTTTTTTAGAAAAAGTAACTTGTCGTGAATGTAAAAATGTTGTTCTCTGGATTTGACTAAGGCAATCAAATGAACTTTAATGAATGCTCTGTAGATTACTGCAAATTATACACAGCTAGTTTATTTTATTTTTTTAAAGGACAACTGAAATCAGAGGTATATGGAGGCTGTCATATTTATTTCCTTTTAACCAGTTCACCCCCAAGGGTTTTTACTTAACGGACCAGAGCAATTTTCACTTGTCAGTGCTCCTCCCTTTTATTCCCTAATAACTTTACTACTTATCACAAGAAAATGATCTATACCTCGTTTTTTTCACCACCAATTAGACTTTCTGTGGGTAATACATTTTGCTAAGAATTTTTTTATTCTAAATGCGTTTTAATGGGAAAAAAACAAAAAAAATCATTATTTCTCAGTTTTCAGCCATTACACTTATAAAATTAAACATTCTCCTGTGGCTAAAACCAACACATTTTATTTGCCCAGTTGTCCCGATTATTAAACTGTTTAAATGATGTCCCTATCACAATGTATGGCGAAAATATATTATTTTGAAATATAGGTGGGTTTTTTTTTGTTTTTTTTCTTTTGTTCTGGCCATAATTACAAGCCCCTATATAATAAATTAAAACTAATTTTCCCCATAGAATATAGATTAAAAAAAGCTAAGTCCCTAAAGCAACTATTTATTTATTTTAAGCTGATTTTTTTGCGGTGGAGGGGGGGTTGTGTTTTTTTTTTTGGGGGGGGGGGGGGGGTGTTGGAAGTGTAATTTCATTAATTGTATTAATAGTGTGTATGTACTTGTATATGTATGTGCTTTGTATGTGTAATATACTTTTTGGCCACAAGATGGCGTTAGTGAACACTATCCCGTATAGGAAGTGATCAATTTTTTTTTTTTTTTTACACTTTATTAAACTGTTACAGTTTCCTGTTTTTGTGAATGGGTGGCCGCTGTTCGCGGTCGTGTCCATACACTCCAGGCAGTGCGATTGGGTAGAGGACCGCTCGGTCCTCTTCCCCAATCACCCAGCACGGAAACCCGACGGAAACGGCGGTGGTAGCGGCGGCACACGTGAATAGCGGTGGCGGGAACGTGCGACGTATTAAAACGTCATGTTGCCATTATCAGGCAAAAGCATGACGTTTTAATACGTTAGTTTGCCGTTAAATGGTTAAACTATACCAGTTTCCTGACAGGCCTGCTGATCTTTTTGGCTATAGTAGTGTCTGAATCACACCAGAAACAAGCATGCAGCTAGTCTTCTCAGATCTGACAATGTCAAACATCTAATCTGCGTATGCTTGTTCAGGGTCTCTAGCTAAAAGTCAAAAAGCATTAGAGGCAGAGGATCAACAGGATAGCCAGGCAACTAGTATTGCTTAAAAGGAAATAATTATGCTACCTCCATATACCTCTCGCTTTAGTTGTCCTTTAAAAATTGGAATGTGCCTGCCTAAAGGTGCCCACACACGATACAATAAAATGATCTGATTTTACAGCAATTCGATAAATCTGATCGGATCTCCCCTAAAAATCAAACGTTTTTTTTTTTTTTTTTTTCATTCAAATGAAAAATCTGATCGTATTTTCAGGGTTTTTCGATTTTTATCAATCTGGAATGCTGGAAAATTTTCTTCAATTTTTCTAAAGATTGTATGGTGTGTGTTTGTCAATTTATTAATATACACATTCTAGCAATTTTCTCAGAGTTTACAATCATTTTTATCATTATTGTGGAAAAATTGAACATAGGTGTGTGGCACATTGGTCATATTTTTGAAATGTTAGAATGTCAGAAAAATTGTTTGCAATGCGTGAATTAAACAGATATTTAAAAAATGGTATGGTGTGTGGCCACCTTTAGCCTGTAGTATATACCCTACCGATGCACCAAACAAAGAATATAATCCCAGTACACCTACCACTAACCTACATACCGATTAGCCTAACACTAACCCTCCTACTGATACACCAAATATTAAACTTCATCCCGCTATACCGAACACTAACCTTCCTACCGATCTGCCGAACACTAACCTTTCTACCGATTTGTCTCCCAGACTCTTTTGCTGCTTGCCGAAGTCCCTGCACCAAATTGAGCCTCCCCGACACCCCTTTGCCACTCAGGAAGCACTTTCACTGGTAGCCAAATACCTACCGATGGCCGCCGCCATTTCCTGAACACTTGTGCCGCTGTTTGTGGCGCTCATGCTGTTTACCAAAGTCCATGTGCCAAAAATGTTCTCCCCAGCACCCCATAGCTACAGTCAATATTGTGGTCTTTGGGATAACCGATGAGTGCCAGTTTGCAATGCAGCCAAAATGAACTGCTTTGACCTGGGGGCTTGGCTTAAAGAATATTAGAACTTATCAGAGTCGATCCATTATAGTATGTATCGAGTTTTAAATTAAACCCTAAATAAGAGTGGTATGAAGGCTGCCATATTTATTTCCTATTAAAAAATATCAGTTGCCTGGCAGTCCTGCTGATCTTTTGGCACCAGTAGTGTCTCGAGTCACAACTCTGAAACAAGCATGTGGCTAATTTAGTTAAACTTGAGTGAGCGCGCCTGTTATACATGCTTGTTGAGGGTCTATGGCTAAAAGCAATAGAGATGCAGGATCAGGGGAAAGCCGGGCAACTTGCATTGTTTAAAAGGAAATACATATGCCAGCCTCCATATCACTCTCACTTCGTGTTCTTTTAAAAAAATATATAAAACCTATAAACATATTAATAACTAGAAAAAGGTATTTTAGGTAATTTAAAAACCTACGAGAATGTTTACAAAGCATGTATAGGTAGCCTTCACAAATAGAACCAGCACCATTCATATCTATAATATGCAAAATTCACTCCAAAGAGCTCTGTGCTTTTTATAGCTGCAGCCTTTCATTAATGTACGTAATCCAGCATTCAGCAGACAATAATATATAGCAGTAATAAAACTTTACATTGTTAGCTGGAGACTCCAGCTATTAATGCCAGATTACTTTTATCTATGAGAAGCTAAATCTTGAATAGCATATAGCCCTTTTTAATTAATTTTTGTATAAAATATGTTTTGTGGACATTGCTAGATCTGTTTGTAAAGACTGCTGCTGAGTTAACTCGGTAATACTGAACTATAGCACACACACAATACAATCTAATCAATGTGTACAGTCAGAGTTTGGGATCTCTGGAAAGCATTTATACACAATTATAGAGTACTCCAAACAAAGGCGTACACCGTATATTACCCACAATAGGGGGTACTTGACATGCCTTGTGATTTATAACAGGCTACAGTCTTATCTATTGAACCATCGATCTGCGGCATAAACGAATCGTGTATTCCCAGCATTAGCAGAATTGTATAACCCAGACATGTGGTCTGTTAGTCCGCCAATAATGATCATCTAGTGGTGAGGCAGTAGTGTAACCAAGCAAAAATGCAGTCTATTTCTAATATATTTGATGGGCCCAAATGGCTGAAGCAGGGCTTTTTGCCACCATTAAGCGTAGCATTAAAGCTTGGCGCGGCTATAGCCTCCTAAATTTGTACGGCAGCCAAGTCAGTCATCATTTGGCTCACCCTGTGCTAAAAAGCCCTCTGTGCCGTACTCCCAAATGGCTGCCTCAGCGAAGTTCTGTATAGCATGTGTATGGGGCATAGGTATACATATGGTGCCCACTATTGAGTCAATGTTTTTTGAACACATTTACAATTTCTATGTAATATAAGGCCTAGTTCCCCAACCCTGTCCTCAAGGCCCACCAACCGTACATGTTTTGCAGAAAACCACAAACATGCACAGGTGAGGTAATCTGTGTCTCATTAGTGGTCACTATAAGGTAATCTCAATTGAGGTCGTAGCTGCCAAATGCACAATTATTTACATTGTTTTGATATTTTTCATTTATTTAAAATAATTTTCTGATCATTTTAAAATCTATATTTCAAGCATTGAAAATTATTGTGCCTTATTTAAAAATGTGCTTGGATCTTTGCTTCACTTAGTAGGGAATGAGCAGATGGAAAGCACAATTTCTTTCTGTTCTCCTTTGTGTTCATTGTCAGATTAATAGTGACATGCAGAACATTAGCAGCCAATATCTCGTAACTCTGAAGAGGAATCCAAGTCTCTCCTCTTGTGTTTTTCAGGAACTGTTGCAATGTTGTGTTTGTTACGCTAGAGCAGGCTTTCTCAACCAGGGTTCCCTGGAACCCCAGGGTTCCTTGAGTACTCTGCAGGGGTTCCTTGGCATTTTCCCACATCGTGGGGATGTATAATGGAGCTCACTATAATAGGTGGTACTGTAACAAGAAGCACTAAATTAGGGGCTTAGGAGGCAGTATAATGAGTGGCTGTGTAATAGGGGTAGTGAAATAAACAGCCACACCTACTTTTAAAGACCATGCCTCCTGCAAAATAAATGCGGGGGTTCCTCGAGATCAAAAAATTGTTTGCAGGGGTTCCTTGAGATCCAAAAGCTATTTGCAGGGTTCCTCCAGGGTAGAAAGGTTGATAAAGGCTGCGCTAGAGAAACTATGTAATAATGCTCTTTTACTATAACACATGGCACATTCATTAGGATGTTGCCCAACAGTCTTACAACAGTCATTGTGTTGTATCCTTAATAAGAACTGAGTGGAAATTTACTTTTGCAGAGTCTTTTTGTTAGCATGCTTTGAATGTGAACTTCCCTTGGCAGAAACATAGATCGGAGCTCAGGGACCTGCTATGCCAGTAGGTGGACAGTAAATGCCAGTAGGTGGACAGTGCTTCTGAGGTGCGAAGGTTGCATAGGGCGCAGGTTCAGCACAAAGCTATCCTCCTATAGGATTGGTTATGGGCACAGCCCGCACCCTCTCCCGTAGTGTCACTGGTACCCACTTCCCTCTAGATTGTAAGCTTGCAAGAGCAGGGATCTCCCCCCAGTGTTTCCTATTTCTGTGTATTTTATCAAGTAAACATGTACCATTATTAGTGATGTTTTAAAACTACACAACAGTCCAGTGTTCTCCCCAGAATTTTTTTCCAGCCGGGTGGCATGAAAAAGTAGCCGGGTGGGGCGAGATGAGAGAATGCAGGGCCGGTGCTTCTGTGAGCAACTCTGCTTACATCAGAGGAGGAGGTGAGCCGATGACAACTAGGTGCTCACCAAAAATAGCCAGGTGGAGCACCCGGCTAAAAGGGCCTGGGGAGAACACTGCAGTCATGTATTTGTACTTGTGTTTCTGTATATCCTGATTGTACAATGTGTTGAACTGTTCATGTATCTATGCTCTTCATAATTGTTTGTTTTGCACTACGTATAGCGGCAGGGCCAAACCGGGGGGGGGGGGGGGGGGTGGATTCCTGAAAGGTCTCTCTCAGACACGCACGATACAGTATAATAATATGATAGGACATCATGCTGGGTGCACTTAATGCACATTCCTGTCCAACAGGAGCTGACAATTATTTGCTAAATGTTCTATCTGCTCCTGATTGACAACGGGATAGATCAGTAGCAGTTTGGATACAGGTGATGAGGACAGCCGACATTGCTAATGAAAGAGCTGCTCCATGCTCTGTACACACGCTGCAGTTCCATTCAAAGTCAACTGTAGCAGGGAAAGAAAGGGAGCAGTGCTGTGAGCTGCAGGATGCCAGCAGATATTCTGGTGTCTCAACTTGTGCCTGTCCCCAGACACTGCACTGGCCCTGGTCTGAGGGGGGATTCTGGGCAGCCGTAATCCACCCCCCCCCCCCCCCCGCATTTGCCTACGAGCGCTATGGGAGATGTTTGTGCTATATAAATAATGCTGTTGTATCTCCATATGATTTGACTGTATGATCACATACTCAGACTCTTTGGGCCGTATTCAATATTTTTTTCTCCTACTTTTCGCCTAGGAGATTTTTTATCTTCTGTTTAAAATAACTTTTCAATGCCCCCTGCAATTGAAAAAGTACCAAAAAGTAGGTGAAAAAGTATTGCCAAAATTGTGTAGTAGTTTTGTGCTTGCTGGCGACTTAAAAGGCATTTTATTGACAGGTTGTAAAAATATTACCAAGGAGAAAACTTAACCGAAAAAGTGAATTGAATAAGGGCCTTTATGTCCCATCTGCTCTGATCCCTTTTCACACCAAAGCTACTTAAACTACTTTAAAAGAAACTCCCTAACTTAAAAAAAAATCTGGGGGATATTTACCTCAGCAGGGGGAAGCCTCATGGTCCCAATGAGGCTTCCCCCACCCCTATAGCTTCAGGGGATTCAGCGCTGGCTTCCCTGAATCCTCCCCCGACGAGCCTGACAAGGGATGATGTATTTACCTCACCGAGATCCAGCGCAGGCGCAGTAGTGGCTCTTCCTTCGGGCTAGGCGGAAATAGCCAAGCCCAATCGTATCCGCTCTACTTCACAGGCGCAAAAGAACACGCGTCTGCGCAGTAGAGCGGATCGATCGGGTTTGGCTGTTTCCGCCTTAACCAGAATGAAGTAGTACAATCCAGAAGGTCCGCACACTCAAAAGGTAAACTTCCAAGTTTTATTCAGACAATATGACAATATTCCATTCCAACGGCCAACGATTCGTTTCGGGGCCCCGTGGGGTCCCCTTTGTCAAGGCAACACAAACAGAAGGTACAACTTGGAAGTTTACCTTTTGAGTGTGCGGACCTTCTGGATTGTACTACTTGATTTATATGGGTCCTTGCACCTCAACGGTGTTGTGCAATCTTTTCATCGATCTGTTAACCAGAATGAAGAGCGGCTAGAGCACCTGTGCAGACTCGCGGTAGGTAAATATTTACCTCACTGCACTTGGGGGGGGGGTCCCCGGCGCGGAGGAAGCCTTGTTGGGATCCAGAGGATTCCCCCTCCTGAGGTAAGTACCCCCCAAGGTCTCTTTTTTTTCCTTACAGATTTTCTTTAAACACAATAATTGCCAGTTTTCCCTGGCAAGAGCTGTCTAAAGGCTCATACACACGTGCAACTTTTCTGACCAGCTATTGTGCAAACTTGGTGGATCGATTCACAAAACTGTTGGGCTGATATAGTGCAGTTGGCCACATGTGTACAAGTTGTTTGAACAACTTGTACTTGTTTGAATGTGGCCATATTGTGCAGTCTGTCTTCCGCTTGCATGTGCAGCATGTAATGGAGTTGGTCGTTCAGTTGGTGCGTGGAAAATACAAGTCAAGCAATCGCTTGGCCATGTGGTCGGTCCTGTCGTCAGGTTGGTGATGTGGAAAACTACCATCATTTGGAGGAAGACTAGAGATTAAATTGTCTGTCTCATCAGATTATTTTCAGGTTTGCTTTAGCAAACGGGTAGTTTTGGTGAGCATTTTTCTTTCAGTTTGAGTGAAGCAGTATGTCGTCATCCTGGTGATTTTGCATTCAGAACACTCCCAGCCCTGCTCCACTAGCTCTTTATTGCTTTGGGCAGTGAGAGGTAGAGTTGCGTGCGTGTGCAGCCTGGTGCTGGGATTTATTCGGTGGCACGTTTTCTGTCAGTATGTTGACACCTCTTCAGGGACCTGAGCAGATCAGTGCAGATGAAAATGTGGCAATACATGACAAGTGTACAGTATCTATAGCTGCATACATTTAAAAATGCTGCGTGGTAATTTGGGCACAAGGCATTGCTGATAGTAGAACATTGGTATTGTTATTGATATTGCACTATCACCTGTTATTGATAGTAGAATATCAATAATGCTCCCAGTATTCTACTATTGGCCTATCTAATCCTATCCTCACACTAATCTCTCCCCATCTTTGCCTAATGGTGGGCACTAATGATCCACTCTTTTTCATACAATCTTACCAAATCTATGTAGTATAAGGGTAAATTGAATGATAATACTGAAAAGAAACTTCAGGCAGTTACCTTATACTACATAGAAATGGTAAGATTGGATGAAAAAGATTGGCTCATTAGTGGCCACCTTAACACTAATCTACCCCCTACCTATGCCTTAGGGCCTGAGCCCACTGACGCAGTTGTATCCGCTTCTGTCCGCTTTTCAGCATCTCTAACATTGATATGCAACTGAAAAGCGATACAACTGTACCAGTGAGCTCAGGCCCTAATGGCACCATACATGGTACAGTTTTTTCATTTTTTTCGATTAGATAATTTCGTTCAGCTATTCTGTTAGATCGAGCAAAGATTTTTCCAACATGTCCGATATGATTTTTATGGAAAAAAATTGAATAATCATTCATTTTTCTTGATCCCAGAAGATTCCTTTCGATTCGATCGCTTTGGTCAGACAAATAGGAAAATCGAACATTTTTATTGTACTGTGCATGGGCACCATAACACTAACTTCACTGCTATCCAGCGCCGCTAAAAGAATTCACTACCGCTAGCTAGACTCCAGCATCGCTATCCTTGCAGCCACCACCACTATCTGGTGTCACAGCCGATAACACCAGTTCGGCTGCACAATAGCTGATCTCTAATGCAGGCATCGGTAACCCCCACTGCTACCAGGAGTTGGACTATCCAGAGTTGTGCTGAAAAAAATAATAAAAACCTCCCATGTTTTTTTTTTTTCTTGCCTAAGATGTTTGCACTTACTGAGCATCATTTCTAGTGCCCTACAATATGCACAACTTTTTGGTTTTATGAATTTGTTAAACACATATGATCACATTGTGCTTCCTGCTCTGTTTGTTTTTTTAACAGAACAACCTTGTAGAGATCCTCACCACTTTAGGGCGTTAATCTTAGTTTATTAAGTAAAAAAGACAAACAATTGAAAAAACTGTAGGGCATGACAATCCATGGTTTCGGGCTGCTACCCATCTTCAAGTTGCCCAGTTGGACTGACTGGCTTCTTTCCAGATCATCCTCACCCACCACTCTTCCCGCTTCTTTAAAATGGCTCTTCTCTGCCAACAACATCTGCTCTGCTAATGATCTTTTCCTCTCATTCACCCTAGCTGCAATAGCTGCCTCTTCTTATTATTGCATTGAGGACTTTTTGTTTTTGTATTCTGGAACTCCCTCCCACCGTCTGTTCAGCACTCACTCACTCTTGCTGTCTTCAAATGCGACCTGAAACTCCCTTCAGGTGGTTGTGCTCCGGCTTAGGACATTTTAACCAGCTACTGACCAGCGTTCATCCAATTTTACTTCATATAATAATAATAATGGCAGTATTTGTATAGCGCCTTTCTCCTGTCGGACTCAAAGCGCTTGCGAGGCAGCCACTAGAGCGCACTCAGTAGGCAGTAGCAGTGTTAAGGAGACTTGCCCAAGAAACTCCTTACTGAAATAGGTGCTGGCTTACTGAACAGGCAGAGCCTAGATTTGAACCCAGGTCTCCTGTGTCAGAGGCAGAGCCCTTAACCATTACACTATCCAGCCATATGCAGTGAACAGAGGCGCCAACAGAATAAAATGCACTAAAATTGTTAGAGAACCCGAGGTGGGTTCTAAGAACGCTAATTGCACACAGAGGCTAGGTCTGCATGTACTGCCCAGCCTCTGTTGCTATACTGATCCCCCCACAGGCCCCCCTGCGCTCAGCTTACCCCCCATAAATCATACGCCGAGCTGTCGACACGCAGCGTGTCGCTGCCGGCTGTTTAGCTTCCATCTGTCACCTCTCGCCGCACCCCTGCCTCCTCCATAACTCTGGTCATCGCCCGCGTCCCTTACCTCCAATCAGCGGGGAGGGAAGGGACGCAGGCGTGGACGGGCGCTATGAAGGAGGCGGGGGAGCGGCGAGAGTGACAGAAGGTAAACAGCCGGCTGCGTGTCGACAGCTCGGCGTATGATTAATGGGGGACACAGCAGAGCGCAGGGGGTCCTGTGGGGGGATCAGTATAGCAACAGAGGCTTGGCAGTATATGAAGACCCAGCCTCTGTGTGCTAATTCGCATTCTTAGAACCCACCTCGGGTTATCTTTAATATTGCTAAGGAGGTAGTGGTGGACTTACCTCCCCAAAGCAGAGCTGAAACTGTCATTTTTTTTAAAATACATACAATTATTCATATACTCCAAAACAGTGTTGCAACAAGTTTCATGGGTATAGTCCTTCATCGGGCAATAAAAAGTGGTGTATTCAGTGTTGTCCCCAGAAATCTTTTCCAACCGGGTGGCATGAAATATTAGCCGGGGTTTGCATGAAACGTAGCCGGGTGGGGCGAGAGCCGGGTGGCATGAAATAGTACCCGGGTGGGGCGAGAGCCGGGTGGCATAAAATAATAGCCGGGTGGCGAGATGAGAGAATGCAGGACCAGTGCTTCTGTGAGCAACTCTGCTTACAGCATAAGAGGAGGTGAGCAGATGACAGCCAGGTGCTCACGAAAACTAGCCGGGTGGAGCACCCGGCTAAAAGTTCCTGGGGAGAACAGTGTATTTAACTGTCAACCAGAGACAAATGGATACATCAGACTAATGACCTCATAAACAATGAACCAAATTGATAGTGTATAATAGTAATTATTCGTATCATAGCTTGGTATTGGTACACATAATATATATGACAGAGCTAAAATGACGGATTAGATCAGGGTAGGTATAAGTAGTGCATGGTTTATTTGAACACAGGTGTCTAGGGAAATGAAAAAGGCATTCTATAGTGGTGTGTGTGGAGGGGGGGAGGAGTTTGAAGTGACCTTGAGTAGAGGACCCTTATAGACTGGCGTACAATGAAGTACAGAGGTCTGTGGGATAGGTGACCAATAGTAACATGAAGTGCCATCCACAGATCTAAGTATACAAAGTGCAAATGGTTAAAGCATGACCTAAAGCCATCTAATTGCTTCAAAATAGGTCCGCTTTAAGTGGGAAGGCACTTTCTCACTTTCTTTTCCTGTTTGCAGTGCTGCTGTGTATGTACCTTGATTCTACCTGAAGTTATGTATTTTCTATATTTCCTCTCATTGTTAATACATCTGTCTGAAATATGTATTGTCTTACTCTGCACCTCAGAAGATTTTGCTGGTATATAAATCATTAATAAAAATGTTCTGTATTGATCGTTGCTGTACAGAGACTCCTTAAACCCCTGTGTTTTTCATTTTGGAAGTGCAGCACGTGTACAAATATGAGTAACACAAGATATAATCATTTTACGTGTTGCACTGCAGATTAGACTGTACAATGCCATTCTGGATTCTGGTTTTCAGCGAATTAAGTTATTCTTCTAGTTTTACTGCATTCTGCCTTCCTTGTCATTATGGTATCCTTGGAAACAGCATTAGGTATCGGGAACGCATTTAGTATTTGACAGGATTATGAAATGGCTGTGATTTTTATACCCTTTTATTCTGATGTTCCGGTGATAAACTAAAAAAACAAGTAAATCTGACATCAAGTCTCAACTGTTAAAGTGAAACTCCACCATTAAAAAATAGTTTCAAACATCAGTGCTACTCGAGACTTTTTGTAATCCTAATGAATTAAAAGTATGTTTCCATTGAAATTTGCAGCCAGATGTGAATTTCCTAAACTGGCCGAAGTTGGATTTTTTTTGCACAGATGCGTGCGCTACATAAATCAATACGAATAATCTATGGAATTTGTACAGATTGCCGAAAAACCTTCCACCTTGAGTAATTACCAGCACAGTGTGGGAGGTTGTTGGTATTTTTCCACACTTGTACTAATCCACTGTCTTAAAAAATGGTTAGTTCTATATCACAGTCTCTGTAAATTTTAACTGTGAAGTATAACTAGGCTTTATATTTCCATCTTTTACATGCTTAAAACTGGCAATGTATAGCTGAACTGATGGGATCACCTTTTTCTCAGCAAATTAGAGCAGGGGCGTCAAACTTAAATGCAAAGTGGGCCGAATTTGAACACTGGGATCAAGTTGGGGGCCAACCTTAATGTTTAGTGGCCACCTCCCTCCCTTTTAAAGTTCCCTTGTGTCTATGTCTATTGCAGGGCACATTAGACTTCAGGGAACTTTATAAGGGAGGGAGGTGGTCCCCTACACCATTCCCTGGTTTCTATGGGCCTCCCTCCTTTATACAGTTCTCTGGTGTCTAGTGGCCCTTCTCCCTTCCCTATACAGTTCCCTGGTGTCTAGTGGCCCCCTTTCGCACCCCTAAACAGTTCTCTGATGTCTAGTGCTTTCCCCCTTCCTCCCCCATATGGCTTCCCTGGTGATCTAGTGCTTCATCTCCAGTAATGCTTCCCTGCAGGTCTGGAGTGGACCAGATATGATGCAAAGTGTGGAAACCACTTGCAGGCTAAATTTGATGGCTCTGCGGGCCAGAGTTTTACATGTATTGAGTTAGAGGATCGAGTTGTTTTTTTCATGGTGACTGGAGGTGTGCTTTAAATCTTTTGCTTGACACCTGAACTGTACAAAAAAAAAGTTAAATACTTGCCTCAGTAGTGGGAAGTCTCTGAATGGTCCAGAGGCGTCTTTAAAGGGGTTCTTCCGCGAATGAGGAAAAAATAAAAAGTGGTTTATGCATAAGCTATTAAACATCCTTTTAAAATAGTGTAAAAAGTTTTTTTTTTTTAAATGAATGGTTTCATCAATACAACATGTATTGTAAATAGTGACGTATGAAGGACTGGGAGGCTAATCCATTTGTTAGGGGTGTTTTTTTTTTTTTTTTACTTCCTTTTCACAACCATAACTCCTGCCTAAGTAGTTTTCAGTGGTATAACCCACTTCTAGCAGGAATCGCAGTTATAGCCTTAACGGCTTAGCTCTGCTGAGCTGCTGAATATGTGTTTACATTGTTGCTAGGAAACCAGAGGGGTTCAGACACTCCTTTGTGAAAAAGAGTCATAAGGTGCTGGTAGAATGAATCAGTCCCATCTACACCATATGATTCTTTGTCAGATTCAATTCAATTTGATTTGATTCATTGATTTGAGTCAATCTGACATCTCTGATTCATGATTCAATTCAATTCGATTCAAATTGAATCGAATCATAAATCGGACATGTCAGATTTAATCACATCAAATCAATGAATCAATCAAATTGAATCGAATGATGTAGATGGGACTGATTCATTCTCCCAGCACCTTATGACTCTTTTTCACAAACGAGTCTCTGCACTCCTCTGGTTTCCTAGCAACAATGTAAACACATATTCAGCAGCTCAGCTGAGCTAAGCCCTTAGGGCTCTTTCACATTAGGGCAGATTTTCTGCGTTTCAAAGCAAAGGGTAAAGTTTGCGTTACCCAAGGTGAAATGAAAGTCCATAGACTTTCATTTTAGCTTTCACATGTAACGCAGCCTTTTTGTGCGTTGCGTTACACTGCACCCAGGCGCAGTTTTTTCGGCCGACGCTAGCTTTATGCGTTACAATGTTAGTCAATGTAAAACGCACACTATGCACGATTTTAATCCGTTAACGCAGGCAATCAGTCCCAGAATGCAACAGAGGAACAATGTAGAAAGTTGAAAACTAAAAGAAAAAAAAATTACCTGCATTTTTCTATGTGCTGTAACGCACACTCACTGCAGTGCAATGCATATCAAAACGCATTAAAACGCATACAACAAAACGTATGCTTTGAGCGTTCTCCAACGCAAGCTCTGATGTGAAAGAGCCCTGCGGGCAGAGGTCTCAAACTCAATTTACCCGGGGGCCGCAGGAGGCAAAGTCAGGATGAGGCTGGGCAGCAGCTCCCTCCCCTCCCCCCTTTCCCGTCCCTTGCATTGATTTTTATTTAAAAATCAAATTCACACTGAAGCAAACTATTTTGCCTATTTTACCTTATAGTTCGCTTCAGTGCTCCCATTACAAGTAATCCGCCGTGTCCCCGCCGCAAAATGAGGGCTACAGAGCCCCCAAATCGCCCGGGGGGCAATCCGCCGGCATTTCCTGGAAGGGGCAAAGCTTTCAGCTTCAGCTCTGCCCCTCCTGACGTCAATCGCGGCGCATCGCCGCCTCTCCCCGCCCCTCTCTGTGAAGGAAGAGTGAGAGGGGCGAGCAGAGGCGGCGATGCACCGCGATTGACGTCAGGAGGGGCAGAGCTGAAGCTGAAAGCTCTGCCCTTTCCAGGAAATGCCGGCGGATTTCCCCCCGGGCGATTTGGGGGCTCTGCAGCCCTCGTTTAGCGGCGGGGATGTGGTGGATTACTTGGGAGCACTGAAGCGAACTATAAGGAAGCTTTTGCCGGCACGGGCCACAAAATATTGTATCGAGGGCCGCAAATGGCCCGTGGGCAGCGAGTTTGAGACCCCTGCCTTAGGGCTATAACGGCGATTCTTGCTAGAAGTGGGTTATACCACTGAAAAACTACTTAGGCAGGAGTTATGTTTGTGAAAAGAAAGTAAAAAAACCCACCACCCCTAACAAATGGATTAGCCTCCCAGCCGTCATCCGTCACGATTTACATTACATGTTGTATTGATGAAACCATTCATTTAAAAAAAAAAAAATTTACACTATTTTAGAAGGCTGTTTAATAGTTAATGCATAAACCACTTTTTATTTTTTTCCTCATTCGCAAAAGAACCCCTTTAATCCTTCCACAGTCCACCAGTTCCAGTGCAGGGTCCCTGTATACCTAGCCCAAAATAAACGGTGCTCACAGCTGTATAAAAAGAGAAAACTTTATTCATCAATAAAGGTAACAGGACACACCAAGGAAAATCAAGATCCAACCTGTTAAAAACAGGAATATGGGGGGGGGGTCTGGGGTGGACCGGACTCTATGACTCACTTCCTGTTGCCTTGAGAAAGCCCAGGTGATTGGGTGAAACATGTATGCAGGTAGAAGGCAGGAGCAGCTGGATCCCTGACCCACATGAGACTGTTATAGCGCTGATTGTGCACTGTGGACACGCTACCTGCTTTGTGATTATCAGCTGTGCCGCATGTTGAGGAGGAGCGGTGAGTCTTTTATGTATCCACAGCCACACTATGCAACACTGGATCTCAGTTACACCCCTTCACTGCTGGATTCAAGCTAGGGTATACACAATGACTGGCCAGTGCATGTGTGTGGTGTGGATGGTCAGTGCATAGGACCGGTCCGAATTAGCCAGGGCTACACGTTGTGGGTCACGGGGTCTCCCCCATTTCCTCGTACACAGCTGTGAGCACTTTATTTTGTTCTATTCATGTCTTCGTTTTACGGTTTGCTCCTGCAGTTCACTGCAGTAACAGTGGTATAAATAGCTGTGCCCCGTTGCATATTTTTGTATTCTGTATACCGACTTGACTTGGGTAGTTGAATATGTTTCTCTCGGCACTGTGGATGAGAGTATCCCGACAGGGCATGTCCTTGTAAGGTCTACACATGCCCAGTAGAACAAAGCACAAATGCATGAGGGGAAAAATGCTGTGCAGGTAAGGCTTTATTCTACTTGATATGGGCAGACCTGACCAGCACATGCCCAGTCAGAATGCACTGTGCACTGGAAGAAGCCTATTCAATTTGCGCAATTTGAATTCCTGCACTGGAATGGTGAGCTGCAGGAGAGGATCTGAGAAGCATCTGGACCATCCTGAGGCTTACCTCTGCTAAGGTAACTATTTAACTTTTTTTTTTTTTTTTAACGATTTAGGTATACATACCTGGGGCTTTCTCCAGGCTGATGGCTCCCTCCCCATCACCCCCCACCTGGATTGGATGGTCCCCAATTCCCCCCGAAAGTCCTCCAGCTGGTGCAGGCACAGTCCAGCCATGCACGCTCCCCCATCGCTGGGGACGATGGGGGAGCGTCCCAGACTGGAGGACTTTCGAGGCCAAATTGCAGACGATCCAGGTAGTGGGGGAGGATGGCAAGGGAGCGATCAGCGATATTTTTTTTTATAGCGGTTTGTCAAATAGTTCTCTTGTTTATTGTGTTTATGTAAGTGAATACTTCTGTAATGTTTATTTAGGGATAGTCAGGGAGATTGCTAATCATTTTGAGTTGGTGCAAATATTATTTTGATTTTGCACATTTGGCTTGGAACTGGGCTGATTAAAATCAGCTACTGCGTTTGATTGCTCCCATTCCAAGCTGCGTACATTTGTTTAAGTTAAACAGAAAATGTGACCATCTCCCTATATAGTTTCCATATAACTGTGTCGAATAAATGCATGTACTTAGTGTTTCTGATTCTGCTTATGTGGGCTGCTGAAGAGTCCTTCAGTCTGTTTACATAGAGCAAAAAGAGTGCTTGAAACCTTTAAATTGGTGACTTAGGCATGGGAGGTGTGGCCATGCTCCCACAATCAGGAAGATTGTTGTCATGTCCGTTCTTACCTCCAGATCCCCCTTCCCCCGGGGCCTCCAGTGTCCCCTGAATCTTTACAAAAGGGAAAATAGGCATAAAAACAACTTTTTTTAAGTATCTTGAGAAGGTATTACTACATATCTGAAGATTTATTATGATCAGTGTCCCAGAAAAAAAAAATTACCACCACTTTACTGACTTGTGACTGAGCTCACTGGGTAACTAAGAAGGGATAGTAAGAATGTAATTCCCTAACAGGGACATAGACAGCATTACAAACCTAGCTAAACAGGCAAAGTATACAAAAAAGAGTGCCTTCATAATCATAAAATATCTAAATCCTGTGCCTATTAAGTCTTTATCTAAAAAAAAAAAATTCTGCTGTGGAACCTAATCATGTACAGAACTGCATGTAAAATCTATATTTAAAGAGTGAAGTGTTAAAACCGCTGTAAGGCATTTAATGGTCCTGTCAGTTGTCACCAATGAGGATTTCCCCTCACTTCCTTTTGAAATAGTGTCCCGCACTTGGGGAGAAACTGAGGTAAAATCTTATTTGGACAAAAGCTGGAGTTACCCTTAAGCTGTTGTGCTAAGCTGTAGGAAGTAGAGGTACCGCATGTACATGTTGATTGAGACAGTGGAGTCTGTGTGTAGCTATCCTTCTAGCATTCAAGCTGTAAAATAGGGTTGGGTCACCTTTTACCTTTTTGTAGAATGTCCGGTGGCAGTGGTGTTTTCTTCCTCCCTTTTATAAAGGAATAACCACAAAATAATAAAGTGAATCTGAGAATTGTCTCCTTGCAGCATTTTCTTTTATCTAAAGTTGAGCACTGAGACCGGTAGATTGCCTTGTGCAATCTATCCTGTCTCTGAATTGAGTTGAATAGCAAGGAGTGTGAATGAGGCAGTATTGCACCTGACCTGACTGCCCTGCTAAGCTAACATCCTGGCAAGGCAGTGACCTCAGTATGTGCTGCTTGTATCATTAGGAAGGAAATATGATCACGGAAGAAGTCCACGTATCTGGGATGGGAGGAGCTGAGTAGGGAGCTCAGCTGAGCCTGGTGAGTAGCCTCTCCAGCATAATCACACAGACCCACAGCCTGTACTATCCTCCATCTAATGTCTCTCTGTAGCAGCACACCTAGTCTTCAGGATTAAGGGGGGAATTCTTTACAGGAATGTGTGCTACTGGGACGTAAGAGCTTTAATCCTGAAACATGAACACTCTTTTGCTTTTGGATTTCTTGTGTCCTTGACTAAAACACGCTGACAAGAGGCAAGTATATAGCAGAACAGCATGTTGATTCATGCAACAGTGTGTGTGTGTGCTGCGTGCTAGACAAATCTGCAGTGATTTCATTAGCTTGCAAGGGAGGTTGTGTACATCCGTGTGCCTTTATTTAGTGTGTTGTTTATGTGTTTAGCAAACTTAGTTTCCTTTTCTCAGCAGTAATAATATAATACAGTGTAATGTAGCTGAGAGACTCATTGGCTACCTTTCTTTTGACTGATAAGGTCTAATATCGTCATCTTATAAAAGTTTCCTCGCATCCTTTACATTTATAATTACATGGCACAGCTCTGCCCTGTGACTACGCAATAGCACTATGCTGCAGGGGGATGCCAGCTGTGACATGGCACTGCACATACACTGCTGTCACGTGCTCAGCCCAAAATTAGGAAGGAACCAGAATTGGGAAGTTGCTCCACTGATAGATTATATGAAACTTTTACTATAAAATGTTGTGTTTTTTGGTTTTTATACAAATGGATTATATATATTTTTTAGGCTCATGAAATCGATTAGGGATGATGTCCTAAATAGTGTCTGTAACCTAAACGAATGTCCAGCGCTGCGTAATATGTTGGCGCTTTATAAATATAATAAATAATGTCCAAATTGGGAACTATGATTTTAGCTGTACTTATCCTTCTGTAGATTTTCCATTGGCTAGGGAAGCCGCATAATGTAGCCAGCTGCCTGCTTGTTGTTTTCACTTTCTCCCCCACAGTGAGCACCTCTCAGTATTCATCAGATGATGTCCAGGCTTTTGACACCACTTCCAGACCCATGTAGCTGTCACCTCCACGCTGTTGTGGTATTACCACTGGCTAATAGCGCGTCTTGTCTTAATATGGATGTGGCGCATGGTGAAGAGGCAGATATGGGCATTAAGTAAGAGATTCTATTTTGCGTCAGTAAAAGGACGTTGATTACAGAGTCCTCAATCTTTTGCCATCTTTATTTTAGATGCTGTTCTACCCCTCCCCCTAAGTCACTGACTGATTGAGGTTACTTTTCTAACACAGTATCTGCAGTGTTAATAATGATGGCCCAGCAGAGAAATGCTTGCATGATGAATCAGTTCAGAGGTTCTGGCAGTAATAAAGTGACAGCGTGAGAGGTTGTTGGCTGCCCACAAGGGAGAGAACAGACTTCTGGGAAATGGGCTTACAGTCTAGCATGAGCTAGGATTTCACAGACCTCTGTTACCTTGTTAACTCTAGGGATGCACAGCAGTAGCATGTGTTCCCAAGACATCAAGCTAATCCACACTATTCATCATGGCTGCTAATATTCCTGTATAGGTTGCGGCAGGCGTTCCATTTATGTAACCTTTTCAGGTAACGCTCATAAATATGCTTCAAGCACATTACTGGAGTGAAGAGATCTGTCAATATTTATTGACTTCACACTGGAAGGCTAGCGAGTGCTGACTGAACATATATTCAGATTTATATGTGTTCCCTGTAAACATCCAGTAGGAAGGGCAGTCAAATCATGCAAATCTCCTCAGAAAAGCAGTTTCTAGTCAAATGAGTGCAGAGATGATAGCAGGTGTAAATGGCCACGATGGGAAATTGTAATGTACCTTTAGTTTCCATCAGTACTACTGGGGCTGTTAGTAAAATGCATTATGAATCTGATGACCCATAAACCAAAGCAGTTATTAAACACTTTTGTTGCCTTGAGTGTTTTCATAGATTGTGAAATAATGAATCACACTTAGCACATTACCGTTGATCCTTGCATGCTCTTAGTGGAGGCGCTCATATGGGTTGCTTTAGTTTACCCTTGCAAAGTACAAAGTAAGGATGTGTACTTTTAAATATGCCAGATCAACCACAAATTCCCACTGACCAAAAGTGGAAATGTAGCTGTCAAGGAGTTCTGTGTCCTCTAAATTCCCCCCCCCCCCCCCCAAAAAAAATTAAAAATTAAAAACACACATATTGGAGAATATAAACCATGTGCTGTGGAAGGTGGGTGCATAATACAGAGAGTCCCTGCGATGCAGACAACTTGCCCATCCTGTCACATTTAGTTGCACTCCCCCTATCACAGCAGAGGCTATGCTTTCACCTCTCCGCCGGAGTCCAGTGCTGTGCTTTCACCTATCCGCTCACCGCTCGGCCTAGTGCCCAGCATCTCCTACCGCATGAAGCATGATTACACATTACATGAGGAGAGTGAGGTGCCAGCACTAGAGGGAGCAGGAGACAGGCAGAATATTCAAACCGCATCAGCGCTGGACTGTATCAGCAGAGCACAGCTTCTGCTGGGCAGAGGTAGCACAGGGGGACAGAGGTAGCACAAGCAGACAAGAGGAGGCACAGAGGGACACGCAGGAGGGTGGGGGGAGGGCAGAAGGAGGTACAAGGAGACAAAGGGATACATGGGGGGGGGGGAGGGGAGGAGAGGAAGAGGAGACACAGAGGGACACAGTGGAGGCTGCCTGCAACTTACACTGTCTGAACCTTGTGATGTCTGCTTTCCAGGGGCTGGCGATGCTGCTGATCTTCAGGGCATGGGAGATTTGGCTTAATTTGGGGGTGGGGCTTAATCCAGGGGCATGGCGCTCCCCAGGACCAATGACATTCCAAGCAATGGCCTGGAATGCCTTTGGTGAAAAAAGGCCCTGTATTCTCTAACTACTGTTGCTCAGAGGAGCTGACTATCTAAACTCTACCATAATGTATGACAGGAATGCTCATACAACATAACTGTGATCGTTTATCTGCATTCCTGATGGTCAGTGATTTGACAGGAAAAGAAACTTAAACTTAATATTCATATTACAGACTTTTGATAGAAGTATAATCCTGCCACGCAAAGCCAGGTGAAATTAGCAGATAAAGTAAAGAGAAGCTGTCAGATAAATGGGCAGACCTAGAAACGCAGAGGTGCGCTGTGGTGGTGTGTTGTGTACACACTGCTGATAATGGGTTTGTATATGGCCTGAACAGAGGTCTTCATGTGTTTCAGGGTACCACAATCAATAATTAATTATAAATGCATCCCTGAACAAACAGGGCAGTTTGAAATTGATGTGGCATATTTATGACTTACTTCTTCAGTGAAACTTCTCCTTTAAATAAGTTCAGCTCATTGCTTTTAGTACAGTCAGCCCCTAATGGTAGACTAGCTGCTGATTAGCTACTGTTGTGACAGATGGTTGGAGATTTCAAGCTATATTGTTGAATGAACAATCTTTTGGAACATTGCTTGCTTTTAAGGGTTTTTCTGAGTATAGTTGGCATACAAATGATTATTATCTCTATGCATTGAAAACACACTCACACCGAGCTGGATCTTTAGAAGTAATAATAAACCAAGCCAAGCAAGTTGCAAAAATTTAGGTGCTTGGTTTCCACACGGCTATTCAAATTCCTTAGGTCTGTAATATTCCAAAATCTAAAATAGACAGCTGAAAATTACTCTTCCATGGACAGGAATAGCTCCGTTTAATTCTGGGAAAATACACATTTTTGTAAAACGAATACCTTTTAATAGCTAACTTATAAAATTAAGTTATGCAGACTTTCAGGGAGCTAAAGCCCTTCTTCAGGCATATTTTCAGATGTTAGCTAAAGCTAAACACTGCATACAGGTAAATAGTGAACACGTAGATGACAGTTGTATGGTAACTATTTAGCAATGAGGTGTCAAGTAGGCCAGCAGGCTGAAGACCATGAAATCAAGTCAGTCATGTTGAATAAGATGTCATGAAACCCATTCCACAACTCTAACCTGTTAATGTCTTGAACACTCTCATGAATTTTTCTTGAGTGCTTACTTTTGAAGTTACCCTTAGGGCTTGTTTCCACTGTTGCGACGCGATTCGCCGGCATTCCGACGCTTGTAAAAACGCATGCGGATGCGTTTCTGCATGCGTTTTTACCCGCGGTTTCGCGTGCGATTTCGCATGGCAGGGTGCCATGCGAAATTAACCATGACACTGCCAGGGCAAAATAACATTGGAAAAGGTGCGAAATCGCACGCGAATCGCGGGTAAAAACGCATGTAAAAAACGCATGCGTTTTTACTATTAAATACATTAGCGGCGATTCGCACGGATTCCCGACGCAGGCGAAATCGTTGCCTCTTTTGTGCGTTTTTTCTCCGCAACAAAAAACGCACAACGCCACCGCAGGAGTGGAAACAGCCCCATCCACTCACATTACATGTGCGAATCCGCATGCGTTGGACGCATGCGGATTCGCGATAGTGGGAACGAGCCCTTAGGAATAAGTACTTTTAGATCTTGCATGCTGTGTCCTGGTTTACAGAAGTCCTGGGTACTGGTGTGTCCATGTTACTCTCACTGATTTTAAAATGGCAATGGTTCATTCTTGTGTGCAGTTTCTGCCCTGTTCTCCTAAATAGATTGTTCTTGATGGGCATTTCTTGCAGAGTATCATGTATACAACATTAGTTGACTGACAAGAGAATTGGTCTGGTATATCACAAGCAATATGAGCAAGTCTCACACCCTCTGTTATTGCAGTGGAATGTGTCTATAGAGTTCTGTTAATACACTTCTGATAATTTGTCGCAAATAAGGAAGCTGTCTGAAAGCAAGAAGTGGTAAATTAGGGAACATTTATTTAAGGTGTTTGAGTATAATATCGAAAGCCCTACAACCAATATGTCACAAAGACAAATACTTTAAAGAAATTTTCCCTGATTTACCACTTCTTGCTTTCAGACAACCTCTCTAAATGGACACACCAGTGGCCTAACACATGATTTACCTAGGAATCATTATATTACATTCTTATCTCGCTGTCAGTTCCTCTCAGAAACTCACCATTTTCTTTTAACAGTGATGCCTTCCAGATCGGACAAGATCTTGTCAGACTTGTCTCTCAGGAAGCTAAAAGCCTTAAAGCAAACCTGAACTGAAAATTAAAAGTCAGAATAAACCTGCACATCATACTTAACTCCCATGTAGTCTACTCATCAAGCTCTTGTATCCTGTTTGTCCACTGTGATACATTTTTAAAATGGCCATTACCCCAGAACAACTTCCTGGTCAGCAAATTGCTAAACTGTAATATTCGAGCCGTAATGAGCCATAGGGAAACAAGGTGATGGTTATCAATTGTCCTTTCAGTTATAACTGATAGCAACTGATATATAACTGACAGCAACTGATATATTTCAGTTCTGACAAAATCTTGTCAGAAATGGTAGGAATCATTGTAAGAAGAAAATGATGAGCTTCTGAGAGGAACTAGTGATGAGGTAAGTATTTAAAGGAGTTGTCCGGAAAAAATAAATAAAATAAGCGCTACTTACCGAGGGCTTCCTCCAGCCCCAAGCTCCCAGCACGTCCCTCGCCACAGCTCTCCCTTCAGCCGTTCGCCGGAGCTCCGACCCGGTCCCCGGCGATGTCTGGAGGTCGCTCTGTACTACGCCTGCGCGATTGGCGCTGTCAATCACCGCCACGTGGGCCGGAGCGGACTGCATAGGCGCAGTAGTTCTGCGCCTGTGCAGTCCGCTCCGGGCCACGTGGCAGTGATTGACAGCGCAGATCGCGCAGGCGCAGTACAGAGCGACCTCCAGGTTGCTCTGACGTCATCGCCGGGGACCGGGTCGGAGCTCCGGCGAACGGCTAAAGGGAGAGCTGCGGCGAGGGATGTGCTGGGAGCTGCCGGTAAGTAGCGCTTATTTTATTTTTGCCGGACAACTCCTTTAATATTTATTTGCAGGTACATCATGTGTTTATTTCATGTGTTTATTTTAAATCATTTTACTCAAGTTCAGGCTAACGGTATAAGTTGCTGGCAGTTATAACTGAAAGGACAACTGATGTACAAGGTAATGTCCGTGTTTCCCTATGGCCCAAGCGATATTACTGGCCAACAGTGTGCTGACCAGGAAGCTGTTACTGGGTCATTGCCATTTTTAAAATGGAAGATAAGAGAATTCCATTGATCAGTGGACAAACAGGACGTGGTAGGGGAGAAACAGATTGATTAGCAGATTAAGCGGGAGGTAAGTATAAAAGGTATATGTTTATTTTGACGTTTATTTTGCAGTTCAGGTTTGCTTTAAGGCTGGTTTCACAGTGGGACGTTACAGGCGCACGTTAGAGCAGCCTGTAACGCAGCCCACCGCACAGTAATGAAAAATCAATGGGGCTGTTCACAGTGCCCACGTTGCGTTACATTGTAACGCTGCTTCACAAGGCAACGTACTGCATGCAGTACATTAGACGCGGCTGAGCCGCGTTAGACTGCTTGCACATGCTCAGTAACGTTGGGGAGGAGCGGAGAGCGGCCAGGCACATGGCTAATTAATATGCACTGCACATTGTGACGTGCAGTGTTTACTTCCTGGAGCGGCCGCTCTGTGCGGCGATTGGCCGGCGGGACCACGTGATGCCGCATGCGCACAAGAGTGCGCATCATGGCATCACTGACGCCAGAGTGAGCTGCACAACGCGGCTCACTCTGACGTCCAGATCCAGCACCACCAGGCGTTCCGTTAGGGGGACGTCATGCGACCTTAACGCCCCCTCTAACGCAACGTCCTGGTGTGAAATTAGCCTAAGGGTAATTTCAAAAGTGAATAAAGAATCATTTCTGAATACACAAACTTATGAAATGTTCAAGCCATCAACAGAAGGTTTGAATTGTGGAATTGATTTTCATTACACCCTATTTAAAGGGATACTGTAGGGGGGTTGGGGGAAAATGAGTTGAACTTACCTGGGGCTTCTAACGGTCCCCCACAGACATCCTGTGTCCGCGCAGCCACTCACCGATGCTCTGGCCCCGCCTCCGGTTCACTTCTGGAATTTCAGACTTTAAAGTCTGAAAACCACTATGCCTGCGTTGCCGTGTCCTCGCTCCTGCTGATGTCACCAGGAGTGTACTGCACAGGCACAGACCATACTGGGCCTGCACAGTATGCTCCTGGTGACATCAGCGGGATCAAGGACACGGCAACGCAAGCGCAGTGGTTTTCAGACTTTAAAGTCTGAAATTCCAGAAGTGAACCGGAGGTAGGGCCGGAGCATCAGTGAGTGGCTGCGCGGGCACAGGATGTCTGCGGGGGACCATTAGAAGCCCTGGGTAAGTTCAACTCATTTTCCCCCGACACCCTACAGTGTCCCTTTAACATGATTGACTTGATTTCTTGGTCTTCAACCTGCTGGACTCTTTGTATACATGAGCTCTCTGTCCCTAACCTACTGGCCACTTGACACCTCACTGCTAAATAGTAACCATACAACTGCCATCTAGGTGTTCACTATGTACCTGCATACAGTCCTGACTCCTGGCCAACATTTTTAAAAAAATGTCTCAAATACTGGTTTTCACAAAGTTTGCTGCTGTAGTGTTTTCAGATATTTTTGTCAATTTTCTCTATGTGTTGAAGTATAATTACAAGCGTTTCATAAATTTCTAAGGCTTTTATTGATGGTTACATCAAATTTATGCAAAAAAAGTCAATATTTGCAGTGTTGGCCCTTCTTTTTCAAGAGTTCTGCAAGTTGCTCAGGGGTGCGGTCATTAACTTCTTGGTTAAATCTGACTAATGACAACTCATTCTTTCATAATCAATAATTGGAGTTTGTCAGAATGTGTGGGTTTTTCTTTGTCCACTTGCCTCTTGAGGATTTGACCACTAGTTCTTTATTGGGTTAAGGTCTGGGGAGTTACTTGACCATTGACCCAAAAGTTCAATGTTTTGTTTCCCGACCCACTTAGTTATCACTTTGGCCTTATAGTGCAGTGCTCCACCATGCTTTACAAAACTGTTTTTGGATGTTTGGAAGAAGTTGCTGCCTGAGGATGTTGTGGTACCAGGGGTCGAGTCGGACGTGAACACGGATGGATGACGTCCACCTGCTTTTTTTAGAGGGTGGATGTCGTCCACCCTGGCATATGTGGAGTGAGAGCACAGTGAAAGGTAAGCGTTTTGCACAGCGGTGGAGAAGGGGGGACGTCTCCCCTTCCCTCACCTTGGGGCTCCCCCTCCCTCGCTCTCCCCTCCAGAACTAAAATTTTGCGGGCGGCTTGCAGCCACTTAACTCTGCCTCGTTCCAAGCGCTGGGTAAGTTCTGCGTGCCGCTGCTCTGGTCTAGACCAGACTAGCGGCAGTGGAAAGCTCCCTCTTGCACCGGAATGAGGAAGAGGTAAGTCCCGTCCGCTGCCAGCCGCCCCCACACTTTAGTTCTGGAGGGGAGAGCGAGGGTGTGGGAGCCCCAAGGTGAGGGAAGGGGGGGGGGAGGCCCCCCCCCCTCCCCACCGCTGTACCTACCGCTCCCCCTTCTCTGAGCTTGGCCCTCCTGCTGGGGGGGGGGGGGGGGGGGCACCTGGCTACCTATTCTGGGGACACCTCAGCACCTGGCTACATATACTGGGGACACCTATAGACCTGGCTAATTATACTGGGGACACCTATAGACCTGGCTATATATACTGGGAATACTTATAGATCTGGCTACATATAATGGAGACACCTATATTCCTGGCTAGCTGTACTGGAGACACTATACACCTGGCTATCTGTACTGGAGACCCCTATAGACCTGGCTACCAATTCTGGGGACATTATACACCTGGCTACCTATTCTGGGGACAACTATACTCATGGCTACTTATACTGGGGACACCTATAGACCTGGCTACCTATGCTCGGGGTACCTATTTTGGGGGGGACTGCTGTCAGATTATCTGTATTTTTGGGGAACCGCTGTTAACAGATTAAAGAGAAACTCCGACCAAGCTGTTAACCGATTAAAGAGAAACTCCGACCAAGAATTGAACTTTATATCAATCAGCAGCTGATACCCCCTTTTACCTGAGAAATATATTTATTTTCACAAACAGACCACCAGGGGGCGCTGGATGGCTGATATTGTGGTGAAACCCCTCCCACAAAGAAATTCTGAGTATGTACTCTTGGCAGTCTCCTGTCTGTGAACCCTGTTGCATTGTGGGAAAAAGCTGTTTACAGCTTTTTCCAACTGCCGAAACAGCAAGCAGCAGCTACATCACTTGCCAGCAGTAAAAATGTCACCATGTGATAAGAGGGATTACTTCCCTCTAGGTGTCGCATGGTGGTTTGGGGGCCCCAGTGAGTGAGAGAGACCTGGGGCCCCTGGGCTGTCATGTGGACCAGTGTTTGTGATTTTAAATTTATTTTTTGCAGCTTCTAGGATGCGGTTGACAGGTGAGTGGTTAGGGAGGGGACCGTGTGGGAGATGTGCCTACACGGGGCGTCCCTGTAAACGACGCAATTCACGATTGCGTCCAACCAAAGCCTCCCACTTGAATGCTAATCTATGTAATTCCTGCTAGGTATGGTACAGCAGGCAAAGGGTGTATGACAGTGCACCTGATTGGCTGACTGGCGTCTGCTGGCCAGATAGAGGCAGTATATTGCTCTGGCTGGAAGTTAGCAATTGTGTTTGTTGCATGTGATAAATGCCAGAATATAAATCAGGGATTTAAAATATTTTACAATGGGCAAACACTGACTAAATCATTTATACATAATTATTGTAAAAATGAAGCACTTTTATTACATTATTTTCACTGCAGTTCCTCTTTAAGTGTATTTTGGGGAACAGCTGCCAGATCATGTGTATGTTAGGGGAATGGCTGCTGCCAGATTACATGTAATTTGGGGAACTGCTGCCAGATTGTGTATGTTTGGGGGACCACTGCTGCCAGATTACATGTATTTTGGGTGTTGCATGTATTTTGGGTGATCCGCTGCCAGGTTTCGTGTATTTTGGGGAACTGCTTCCAGATTGTGTATGTTGGGGGAACTGCTGCTGCCAGATTGTCTATTTTGGGGGAACCGCTGCCATATTATCTGTATTTTGGAGGAACTTCTGACAGATTACGTGTCTTTTTGTTGAAATGCTGTCAGATTACATCTATTTTGGGGGGATACACTAAGGCAGAGCTCAAACTTCCCCGGCAGACCTTTTACACCACTGCTAAGGTCATGTATATTTGGCCCCACCCATGACCAGCCCACGCTATGCTTGACCATGCCCATTTTTTGGCGCGCCGCGTAGGGGTTTTTGGGGTGAGTCCGCTCACCTCGTTTTCCAGGACTGGAACCCTGTGTGGTACCATCCCTTATTCATGGCTGTGATCTTAAGCAAAATTGTGAGTGAGCCCCTCTCCATCAGGATACTTTACTGCTGGTATGAGACAGGACTGATGGTAGCGTACACCTTTTTCTTCTTCGTACAATCATTTTGCCAGATACCCCAAACATTTGGAAATGAGCTTTTCAGAGAAAATGACTTTACCCCAGTCCTCAGCTGGACAATCCCTGTACTATTTGACAGATAATATGCAAATTGAAAACGGAAGCTAACTTTTTGAAAACCACTATTTGTGCCATTCTGAAAACTTTTTGCCATGACTGTACCGTGTATTACTTCAGCTAACATCTGGAAACATGCCTGAAGAAGCGAAATCATAGCTAAACTTTAAGGAAACCTTAACTGAGAGGGATATGGATGTTTCCCTTTAAACAATACCAGTTGCTTGTCAGTCCTGCTGATCTCTAGCTGCAGTAGTAGCTGAATCACACACCTGAAACAAGCATGCAGCTAATCCAGTCTGACTTCAGTCAGAGCACCTGATCTGCATGCTTGTTCAGGAGCTGTGGCTAAAAGTATTAGAGACACAGGATCTGCAGGGGTGTCAGGCAACTGGTATTATTTTTAAAGGAAAAATCCATATACTTCTCAGTTTAGGTTGCCTTTAATCAGTTAATGTGACCATTTACTGTACCATCTCCAGATTGGATACCATTAATGGTGCCTATCAAAGACAAACAATCAATTCATTGATCAATTTATTGATTTTTTTTTTTCAGTTAATCTGAATTTTGGAATGATTCCTAAAGTCTAAGATAAATTATCAGTTTATTCCTCAGTTAGTGGGTCAGAACAATCGATATCATATAGGCTGGGTGATCGTTTGGGACATTGGACCATTAATGGGCATCTTTAGCTATTAAAAGGTATCACTTTTACAAAACTACCTATATAACTTTATTGGCTAACATGTCACAGAAAAAAACATTTTTTGCTACTTTTCTGGGAAACGAAAAGTACAGGTATGTAGGAATATCTGTACAGAGAGATAGATTAAGAGTAATGCTGCTGCCTGAAGACTGAGCTTATTGCTTTTCCATGGTGCAACAGAATCCTATGATTGTTATAACCGGTAGTATAACAGGTAGTCTTTAAAGAAGGAAAGTTTTTCACAAAAAGCCTGGCATTGTATGAACATGAATGGTGCTTTTCAGAAGCATGAGACTCTTTAAAGTCGAAAGAACAAGTTTTTGCATTTGTCTGCAGTTACTTGCTCTACTCCAATATGTCACCAACAGGTTGCTTTCATCTCCCCTTGCTGAAAGCTTTTTCTACTTCATATTTATTTTTCCCCTAGCCTACAAACCCTTAAACTCAACTATACAGCTATGTAAGCTTTCCTTAACATTTTTATTAGTGATAATTCAACATTTGTACTACTTTCCATAGGATCTGATGATTTACTGCATGCTTTACTATCCCATGCCCCCCTTTGTTTAGATTTTTTTTTGTAAGAACACAGTATTGTGTGTAGATTAAAAACATATTCCAATGCCACTGGAGATGGGGCTGAGTGTTTGCTTTGTGACGTGGCTCTGCTGTGTTTCTTCCTGCCAAGGCTTTCATATTCATTTGTTTCACTGCTGTTAAGTTGCAATAAATACACGCTAAATCATTCAGTGGGTTTATTGTGCAGATACTTGTCAAGGGATATGCTTTACGAAAACAGGCCCAGGAGCTTTGCCAAATCGAGAAAGCTGGAAGTGTAGAATCATTTTCCGTAGTGCATTCAGTCTTCTTCAAAGCACAAGTTTGTATGGGCAGTGGCAAGCACAGGACATTCATTGTAATGTGGAGATGTCTGAAATGAAATCTGTCATTTAGCTGTGGTCTCCTTAATCAAGTTGTATCCAGATCCCAGGCAATCAGCTGCCTCACAGTGACATTAAGCAAATGTTTTCCTGCCCTGTAGCTAGCATACAGTTGGAGTGAATAGTAACTTCCGCGTTCTGTCCACTTGTATCTGGGAAAGGGAAACACAGAGCAGATTATTTGTCTTAACAAAGAAAAATGTAGTTAATCCTTTATTTGCAGGGGAGCTTTCACTGCAAAGCAATTGATGCCAGGCATTCCAGCTGTTAGCAGCATACATTGTAGCTGGTGCATCCTAAAATAAGAAAAGATTCAGAGAGATAGTCTTCTCTTGTGTTACAAAGTAACACTGATTATGGATATTGATGTAGTGATTAACTGAAGGAATCTGGAATTGGTTGCTGCTGAGTTGTACTTGCAGGGCCTCCTTTAGACCAGGTGTCTGGTCATAGGGTGTGGTGTGGTATGCTTGTGGTTGGCGTGCTGTACTTAGTTGTATGAGCTCAAGGCAATAGCTCCACCATTCTTGTTCTAAGCAGCCTTCAGACTGACATTGTCTACCTGAGCACAAACCTCCGCCATGAAAGAAGAAGGCCTCCTGAGACGCAGGTCGTGTGCCGGAGTCTCACCTGGCGCCTTCCTCCCCAGGCCAGATGGACGAAAGCTTGTGAGAAATGCATCGTTTGGAGGCTACAATGAGCTTTCTCCTGCTCTGCCAGGTTTGTAGACATTTTCTACTTAGCTGTTCCTTTGGCAGCTTCCTTTGCATAAATGTTTAAACCGTTCATGCCAAACCTTTCAGTTGGTGGGTGATGTTCCATCTCATTAAGTTATATAAATTGTCTGCACAGCCTTCTAAGTTAATTTGTTTTGTACATTGTAAACTTGGAGACAGCAGTTATATACCTACCCTTTTCATACGGCTTTCTAACCATTTGCTTTAGATGAGGTCTCTTTTATGATAACTTTCAGGCTGGAACTCCTAGTGTGAACCTAGCTTAAGACAGTTACAAAGTAATTGGGAGTAAACCTAAGAGCCATTCAGAATCTGTGCATCAAAAGTGCCACTTCCATCTATTGCTGTATAATGGTATGTAACCCCACCCTCTCAATGATGCTTACTGTAGTCTGTCGTCTTGCAGCTTTCTCCCCCAGAGCACTTTGAGAGGTCATGTGATAATCCTACTTATTACAGGAGGTGGGGGGGTCATTGGCAGCAGACCTGGCTATGATAGGAGGGTACACCATTGTTGTATATGGCCTGGGTCATTAGAGGAATCTGCCTCTAAACCTCCTACCTGTTGTTTTGTATGGAGGGGTTTGTGGGCCTAGAGGGTCTCCAAGAAACCAGGCCTGTGCGTAGATCCTGCTCAGAGCACTGCACACATTTCCATTGGGTGATTTTCTAGCCCTAACATTCCTACTGGATGTAGCTGGTAAGCTTGTTAGGAAAAGTTCTCATAGTTGCGTAGTTAGTTTGGTTGACATCCATCCATAAAGTCCAACCAGAAAAAAAAGAATGGAAAAAAAAACACCATCCTGAACCTGCATATATCCCAGTTGATCCATCGGAAAGCGAAAAATCTTACAGGGCCTGGGCCATTAGCCTTAAAAGGGACAAATTCCTTCCTGACTCCAGATTATAGCCGTTGATGCCCTTCAAGTCCTCTTTAAATGCAGATATATATCTCTATTAATAATCTTGATAGCACTTATAATTTCTGGACTGAAGCCTGCTAAATTCCTGAAAGCTGCATTTTTAAAGTTGACTAGGGAAGACATGAGCCTGGAAAATCTATTTTCTGGTCACTTCTCCACCTATGCAGCACAGTGTAACCCTGAAATATGTCTGCCTAGTAGTTCCATGTGTGGAGAGGGAAGTCTAAGTTGTTAATACTTAATAGAATGTGTATCTTTTTTACTTCTTGATTGAGATGGGCAATTATTTTTTTTTTTTTTTTTTTTTTTTTATTATACTGTCAATTGTCAAAAACTGTATACCCAGATAAATTTGCAGAAAAGTTCAAATAGAATTTGCATCGACCTGATGCTATCAAAATCTCACTGTACTAATTGTCAAACAAGCCTCTAAGGTGGCCATACACTGGTCGATTTGCCATCAGATTCGACCAACAGATAGATCCCTCTCTGATCGAATCTGATCAGAGAGGGATCGTATGGCCACCTTTACAGCAAACAGATTGTGAACCGATTTCAGCCTGAAACCGTTCACAATCTGTTGTGGTGGTGCTGCTGCTGCTGCCCCCGCCCGCCCGCATACATTACCTGCTCCGCCGGCGCGACTGCAGTCCCCCGGTCACCGCTGCTCTGTCTGCGCTCTGGTCTCCAGGTCCGGCATGCCTCACTTCTTCTAGCCCGGCAGGAAGTTTAAACAGTAGAGGGCGCTCTACTGTTTAAACTTCCTGCCGGGCTAGAAGAAGTGAGGCATGCCGGACCTGGAGACCAGAGCGCAGACAGAGCAGCGGTGACCGGGAGACTGCAGTCGCGCCGGCGGAGCAGGTAATGTATGCGGGCTCTATTGCGTCGGTCGTCGGGCACTCGAACGCCGCTAGCGATGCGCTCTTTACCCGCGGGCGATCGACGGTTATTTTCCGCACGGCACGATCGACGGGATCGGACGAAATGGATCGAAATTCGGCGTGTAGCGTGAACGATTGGCAGCAGATTCGATCCCAGTGATCGAATCTGCTGTCGAAACGGGCGCAAATCGGGCCAGTGTATGGCCTGCTTAACACCTGTGTATATGTCCTATGCAAGTGATGTACAGACTGATGAAACAAAGCAGAATCATGGGAGGACTGGTTTGCATTCTGTTGATAAGGCATACCTGTGGTCTAAAACAAAACTATACTTTTTTCCTGGATCTAATTGGGTGGATTAGAATGAACGAGAGTACTGTATAAAATTTCCTTGGAGCTTTGCTAAACTTTGATCATAGCTTCTGATAGTAAATTATTGCTTTTATGAAAATTTTATCTGTGAAATTTGCACATATTACGAAAAAGTACTTCCTTTGTTGCAGATAGCTTAAAAACTCAGAAAACATCTTTAGTTGATCTAAAAATATCTGACACATCTGTTCCACCCCCAAAACATATAACCTTTTATCAAGTCTGTCTAAAGGTCTGGACCCACATTGTGATTTTTTACGGCAACTTTTTTCGTGATAGACAAGGATTGATCGCTTCCGGGATTTCGCGACCGTTCTTGTGATTACGGGATCTTTTTTTGCGAAGTGTGTCAATCGTGACCGCCATGACTGATCGTATTGTGGAAGTTCACTCCCAACCCTGTGATTGTATCGCAGTCGTCATGTGCTTTTTTGTGTTCTTGTAGTAGAGGATGGATCAGGGAACGTTCTCTAGTTGGGTCGTTGCCGTTGGTTCCGTGATCCATCTGCTGTTCGGTCTTGTGGTGAGTATGTAGCTTAAATTGTTATCGATTAGTGATTTATATGGTACCAACTTCTTTCTGTACACATAAATACTATGCAATAGAAACAAGCTCCTTGTACAAATGAGGTAAACGGATGATATGCAGATATCACAGGCACGTTATATTTTTGTTGGTGGTAAAATGGATATGCTGTGCTGTTTTCCTATTATTTTGTTTTCCTGCAGTGTTTTGCAATGTTTACATTAGGTGTAATACAATAAAGCTAAACATCTTCCTATATAAATGGGAATGGATGCTTTTTTTGTTGGTACAGTATCTGTAAATATTGAAACACACATGCTTTTATACATTTCAGGATTGCATTACATTCTATGGGATTATCCAGCGGTGGATTAAACTGAGCAATAAAATGAAAGCATGTCTACAAAACTACATGAAAGTCGTGATCTGTGAGATGCTAGTCTGAAATTAATCTCTTTCCCTGTAGTCCTGAAAAGTCTAACCAAAGAACTCCACTTTAATTAAGTTGATGTCACACATACTAAACAATTTAGCATTTGTTATACAAAAGTCACTTTGTAGTTTTACATTTTTTGATTTCCATTTAAGCCTGCCAGCATTGATTTTCAGACATGCCGTATAAATCAGGCTATAACACTATGATAACACTGCTCCCATTGGTTCACAGGGTTTGTCAGACTTCTTACCTCTATACTTGTCTGATTTGTTTATAACAAACAAGAAGTAATACTTTAGTATACCCAGGCAAAATATTTAGTGTTTCATTTACCTTGACACAAACAACGAAAGGTGGACTATTTTTATAACCTTTGGGCTGGTCATGATATTCTAGCAAACAGAAATTTCCACCTCCCAATTCCTGTTAGAGGCTAACTTCAGCCACCTATCCCTATTTCTACAATATAGTAAGTATTAATAGGAATATGTCTCCCTCTTTAACAGTTTAATCTTTGTTAAAATCTAAAAGTTATAAATGATCAGCGTAGAGTCCAAAAACAGAAGACGAGTCTTCAACAAAGAATAAGAGCAGGCAAATCTCCACCACAATAAATATTGGGGTTACGGCACATTCATTGCTGAATCATTGCTGAATTGGTGGATCCTGGACAGACTGTTGCTTCCTGATGTCCTACCAAATCATTGATGCAACCTTATAATTTGGGTTGTCACCAGCTGGTAAGCCTCTTTCCTTTTTCTGGGTATCCATGAATGCAGAGCTGTGCTCGTGACCCCAATATTTATTGTGGTGGAGATTTTCCTGCTCTTATTCTTTGTTGAAGACTCGTCTTCTGTTTTTGGACTCTGCACTGATCATTTATAATGTACCTGTTTGTGAACTCTGGACATTGTTCTTCTCTCAGCAGCGGCCACTTTGTTTCCTTGGCGCTGATGCACATATGCAAAAATCTAAAAGTTAACCTAAAAAAAGCGGAATATAACTGCATTTCAACTTTGCTCTAAAACATTATTTACAGCATATTATATGCAACCAGCAATTATTTTTTTTTTTTACTAGACCAGCATTGGAAGGGTTACACACAGGATCGAAATGCAGACGCATCCGAAGTTTAGATAGATACATTTAAGTAAACACAATGTAACAAGTGGTAAATGTTACACACTCTCTGGCTGTCCTCCAGCTCTTGCACAGTCAGAGAGTGTGTGTGTCACATTCCACACCTGTTACATTGTGTTTACTTAAATGTATATCTAAACTTGGATGCGTCTGCATTTCTATCCAAAGAACTTTAAAGCTCTGTGTGTAATCCTTCCAATGCTGGTCTAGTAAAAAAAAAATGCTGGTTGCATATAATATGCTGTAAATAATGTTTTAGAGCAAAGTTGAAATGCAGTTATATTCCGCTTTAATAATAGAAACTGGTTATCTACAGAGAAAACATTTTTACATTTTGAGTAGATATTAGGCCCTTTTCTTACTTACTGCACTGCATCTTACTGCACAAAAGCATTGTATCACATCGCAGAAGCAGTGACAGCCCTATGGAGCTATAACATTGATCGCAGTGCGGTGGGCCCCGACGCAGTACTGCCTGCATGCAGAGCGTTAACAGTACGACGTGCCTGTTCACCATGTAGGTAAGGCATACTTTCATCTGCGGTACAACCTTTCTGGACTGTTGTGGTGCGATTGCAGAAGAGTCACTCTACAAATGACTGTTTGCTGTATGGGAGGAGCCTAATAATGCAACATGACACTGAGAATAGGTGAGCTGAAGTCCAAACATAAAGTAGTAAAGCTATCCGTCACATTAAAAGCCCATAAACCCTTAGGGAGCCATTCAAACGTGTGTTTTGAACGCCTTGTGTTTTGCTTTTTCTCTGCGGTGCATATATGTGTTGTTTCCTGTTCATAGCTGTGAAATGTGGAGAAAACAAATACATGGACAAAAGAAAGCACAGGCACATGCTTGCTTTCACAGAGGTGATGCTGTAGTGTGTGACAGAGCCCTGAAGCAGCGATAGACAGGCTTGAAATGTGTGGAGACTCCTCACTGACACTCTTATCCGTATGCCTATCTTTCATTGCATCCTTCTGGGTATATCTTTGGGACAGAAAAAAATGGTTTTGTCATGCAGTTTGCTCTGTTTCTATTGCTCAGCTTTGGGTCACATTGAAGAGTCTGGTCCAATGAGTTTTTATCACATGCAATCATCCTTTTGGGTGCTGTTGTGGACTAATTTCTTGTACGTGGAGAATGAGTTAAAACTATTATATAACCGTGGCATAAACAATGATGTGATGTAGCTCATACGCAACTGATAAGTATATTGATCAATAATGTCTGTTATGTAATGACTCTGACATAATAGTATTTTTTTTTTCCTTTTTACTCATTAGGGTTCTCATTCAGAGCTGTGGTGCATTCCTCTTATTTACTTGTCATGTTCATGTCCAGCTCAGTGCATTTCAAGCGAGATGTAGGCACTGGAGTCCTGTGTACAGTGATTAAATGTTTATCTGATCATTCCATGCTGTGAATACATCAAGCAATGGAAACCAGTTTTTGTATTAACTTTCCGGAGCCTTACAGCAAGATAGAAAAGCTGTGACCCATTTAAGAGTCGATGCTTCTCATAGTTCTGTCTCTGAATCAAAATTAGGAGGTTTGACTTTTTTAGTTTTGTGGAACAGAAATAAAGTTGGATCTACCTTCTCAGCATGAATGGCCTGGTACGCAGGCATGTAGCCTAGTATTCTCATAGGATGCGTGCAGCCCACTTCTAGGCATATGCTGGTCAGCACTGGAGGGGACTGTGAGGGAAATGTTTAAAAAAGGGCAGCCATTCTACAGTGTTAATTCATGAAAACTGGGTTATCTGGTAGGGAACACCAGAATAGGGAGATAGCTCTATGTAAGGTTACTTACCTGCCACACTGAATCACTCCTCTCACCTGCCACATTGAATCACCCATCCTCTTACCTGCCACACCGAATCACTCCTCCTCTTACCTGCCACACCGAATCACTCCTCCTCTTACCCGCCACACTGAATCACTCCTCCTCTTACCTGCCACACTGAATCACTCCTCTTACCCGCCACACTGAATCACTCCCCCTCTTACCTGCCACACTGAATCACTCCTCCTCTTACCTGCCACACTGAATCACTCCTCCTCTTACCTGCCACACTGAATCACTCCTCCTCTTACCTGCCACACTGAATCACTCCTCCTCTTACCTGCCACACTGAATCACTCCTCCTCTTACCTGCCACACTGAATCACTCCTCCTCTTACCTGCCACACTGAATCACTCCTCCTCTTACCTGCCACACTGAATCACTCCTCCTCTTACCTGCCACACTGAATCACTCCTCCTCTTACCTGCCACACTGAATCACTCCTCTTCTTACCTGCTACACTGAATCACTCCTCCTCTTACCTTCCACATTGACTCCTCCTCTTTCCTGCCACACCGAATCACTCCTCCTCTTACCTGCCACACTGACTCCTCCTCTTACCTGTCTTACCTCCTTGTGTTCATTAAATAAATAAAAAGGGGGGGCTAAGCCAGGTCATCAGGTCTTGTGTTTTGTCTGGTCCCCCACAGGGATGTTAAAGCAGGGTCCAGGTTTTCTGTTCTCCTTTCCCCAGCCTTTCACTGGGGTATGAAAACAGAGCCTGATGGAATAGTTCTAAAGCACCAGCAAACTTGAACGGTGTTCTTGCAATCATTACTGTGTATAATACCTTGCTCACTATAAAGTGTTGGAACTGCAAGGGAAAATAACTTGCAGAATATTTTACCTGAAATAAAACAAGGATTATTTTCTCATGCCATATAACTATACTTGATGTTTTTCCTAAATGGTGTAAATGATCTGGTGTCATTGCATCAGGAGCAGTCTGTGTAATGAGTTGTTTACTTGTCCTGAAGGATCAGGTGTGTGTTTGTGTTTTGGTTTTCTTCTTCTAATAAAGGAATCTTATAAAACTCCTCTCGTCAGCACATTGCTGCTAATGCCTTCTGCTTAGTACTTTCTTATTCTAATCAGGATCAAGGCCATCTCAATCGCTCTGCTGAAACGTAGAATCGCCCTGAGACCTTCCGCATCTACCCCTCCCTGTGCTCCTATCAGAATGTCTTATTTACATCCTGCTCCTTATAGCTTTAGTTCATCTTTCATCTAAGTTACACGATTCTGCCACATGAGACAAGAGTCATGACACAATACTTCAGAGCTGTGATGTTAATTAACTCATGTCTTGAGAACTGTAAAGGTGATAAGACTTCCCTTTATGAATTTTAATATCGTTTAAGTAAATGGCTGGTTTTATTAAATGATTTTATCCTCCCCCTTTAGGAGCACCTGTGCAGCAGCTATTCTGGTCATCTCCTTGTTTTACACCTTCACATTTACAGCTCTGCTGATGCACATTTATACCTTGGTCTGTGCATACATTTGTCTCCAGTCATCTTTCCTTTTACAAACAAATCTTTTTTTTTTTTCTTTTTTTTTGCTTTAAATAATTTCTTTAAAGAAGAAAAAAAGCTTGGCAGAATGTGTAGCTTTAAAAAGAAAAAAAATAATAATAACCCTGTGGACTATAATCCTCTCAAATCATGACCACAACTTGTGTAAACAGTGTTTCACGCCTCAGTGATAGTAATGGATCTGACTGAGCTCCAGGCAGGTTAAATCCAACTATGACTCCATTATTTTACCTGTTTCTGGGCTTGAGACCTGTAATCTGAAAAGATGCCCTCATTACATTTTATGGTGATAAGCTTAGTGTTTTCAAAATGCCTATTTCTGTGTGTTTATGCGGTTTTATTATTAAGGCTTTATATAGCACTGGCATCTTTTGTGGTGCTGTACAACAGAGTACAAGGTATAACAATACAAAATATGTATTGCAACAGTTAACATTACAACACAATAGTGGACTACAGTTGATGCAAGGAACAAATGAGCTCCAGATTTTTCATAGGTGTGGCAGATCCATTCACACATTACACAGCTTTGAGAGAAAGAAGGGTAAGAGAGCCCTGGCCAAAAGGCCTTACAGTCAAAAGGGTTAAGGGATATGACAGTAGGCGAAGGGAAGGTGTGTAAGAGATGGTAAAGAAAAATGTGCCGATACTCTTTACACACTACCATTTTGAATATCTAGCTGGATATTTTTAAGTAGGCTACTGAATTTGGTAGCTTCATAGTTTTTTTTTTTAGAAAATTGGGAGAAAGGAAACACTGTGATCTGCTTTGGTCTATTTGAAAAAAGTTCATAATGATACTCAAATTTTTTCTTTGACAATCTTAAGGTAATTTGTTTCCAAATGAGTTTAGCACATGAAATAAAAATATTCATGTATAAAATTTTGTATGTTTTGCACTTAACAATGCAAACTACCTGCTCCATCAGTTGAGAGATTCCCACGGACTTAAAGCTGCCTGCTGATACCCAGCCAATCTACAGGTTCACTTCACATGTTTAGAGAATTGCACTCAGTGCAGAGTGTAGAGAATTGCACTCAGATTTCCATACATCCTTACATATTTTTTTAAATAGTGAGTTTGAAAATGCTATTTTTTAAAAGAAAAAAAAAACAGCCAAAATGCTGAAAATTAAATCTGATATTTTCCAATCATCTAAATTCAAAAACGGACATGTAACTGCAGTTAAGCAGACCTGGGATATCTCGTTCAAACATTTTTCTGCAGGGTGCCTAAAATAATGGGAATGGGATGCTATTGGGGAATCTAGCCTAGCAACTTTTATAGTAAACTGCAGTGACACTTTAATGGAGAAAGCATGTGTCGTTATTTACTTGGACCATATATATGTATTGTTGCTCTCACTAAAAGAGAAAGTCACTGTGGTGAGTGATTATTCCATTGTGGATGTTATTGGAAACTTTCCAGCAGACCTACTAGCATTTATTCTGCTCAGCAAATCTTACATACTTGCATGCTAAGTGCAGTGAAATATGTTGTTAAATTGAGCACTGTCTCAATAAACAGCCTTGTCCAAGTGCCCTTTGTAAATGTCAGGGAGTGAAAAAGATTTTCGTTTTTCTCAGTTATGTTCAGCTCTGCACAGATGGGCATTGTCTGCTCTTGACAATAAAGTAAGCACCCTGGCTACCAGCATTCCTGGTATGCTTAGATTAGAATGTCCTAGGCAGCATGCACTAGATTCCTTTCAAATCTTATCCAAAGCTCATGCTACTCCTGCAAATACAAGGTGAAACGATTACAATGCTTTCAGGCATATAGGTCATACCTCAAGGGCTCTTTACATTGGAAAAAGCATACACTTAGAAGTTCATACAGGTTTAAAATCTGTGTCCTCTACTTGTACTTATACCTCTACAATCGTCTGGTATATGATAATGGCATATCAGACGACCTCATTTCTGTAGCTCCTATCACCTCCTCTTTATCGGTCTACCCAACCCCTGGTAATGTTTACTGTATAGCGTATATTAGTTTTGTCTGGGTAGAGAAAAAAAATGTTCCCTCTTGTGTATTTTAATGTGCACTTTTCTCTAGAACATACATTTCTTGGGATATCACCATTGTATGAAACTGCTATTTATTATCTAACTTCCTGTAATTAAATACTTTAATAGTGAAGTTTTACCTGCCGGTGTAAGCTTTGTATCTTTATTTATTCTTCTTGCAAAGTATTTTTAATGCAAAGTGCCAGCATCTGTGTTTGACACAGCATCTGCGTTTGGATAGATTTCTTAATTTTATTAAATGGTCACGTAACTATGGTCACAATGGTCACATGGGAAGAAATGAATGTACTTGTTAAATGTCACTTTTCAAAGCGATGTAATGGATTTTTTTTACCAGCACTGAAATCTGACAGGGCATAAACATCCCTTCTGTGGGGTCCCTCTAGCCCAGTGTTTTCCAACCCCGTTCTCAAGGCCCACCAACAGTGCATGTTTGTCAGGACACCACACACATTCACAGGTGAGATAATTAGTGTCAGGAATGCTCATTACCTCTGTGGATTTCCACAAAACAGGCACTGTTGGTTGGCCTTGAGGGGAAGGTTGGGAAACACTGCTGTAGCCTGACAGCTGAAATATGAAGAAGCTTTTTAGTTAGATGACAGGTCTAACAGCCATCCAAGGAATAGTTATATTGTTAAAATAATTCCAGAGTTAAAGGGACACTTAAGCCAGAAAAATTAGTTTTACTCACCTGAGGCTTCTACCAGCCCCCTGCATCAGTCCTGTGCCCTCGCAGCCACTCACTAATCCTCTGGTCCTCCGCTGCCAGCTAGTTTCGTTTTTGCCAACAGGCCTGACAGGACTGGCCACTCGTAGCTTCCTCCGCATTCCCGACTGCAATTAGCGCTATTGTGGGCTGCAACGCTTACAAAAATACGCGTTTCCGCATATCTGTGTTGGTAATGCGGCAACGCGTATTTCTGTACGCGTTGCGGCCCACAATAGCGCTAATTGCAGTCGGGAATGCAGAGGAAACTACGCGTGGCCAGTCCTGTCGGGCCTGTCGGCAAAAACGAAACTAGCTGGCAGCAGGGGACAAGAGAATTAGTGAATGGCTGCGAGGGCACAGGACTGCTGCTGCAGGGGGCTGGTAGAGGCCCCAGGTGAGTATGAAGGGCTGGTTCAGATGGACGTTTGGAGGCGTCGCATTCGTTGACGTTGCTGCGGCAATGCGTTGGGGCTTTCAGCAGCGTTCGCGTTGCGTTCGGATGCGGTCGCGTTTTTTCTTCCCCTAGAGGGACATCACCCGTCGCGGTTAACCGCCCCTGGAAGCTACCTGTAGCTTCCAGGGGCTCCTTGAACGCCAGGAAAAATTGGGACCCGAATGCCGCGTTCGTGTAAACGCGTGTGAAAGCTTGGTACAAATAACGCCAAGCCCCGAACGCTGGCGGTAAACGCTCCGCAAGCGTCCGTCTGAACCAGCCCTAAAACATTTTTTTTTCCTGGCTGAAGTGTCCCTTCAACATTGCTGACTGGTTGTCATTGAATGTTGATTTTAGTAGTTACAATGGAGTACCATACATACGCAGAGATAAGCCGATACATGAATCAGGCTCGGTTCCAACTTGAGTGGGTGCAAAATGGACACATTAAGTACATTGGCTAAGCAGATGTTTTCCATTCATTTTGCTTCCACTCTTTGTCTGCCTGCCACCCAAAGTGATCACCGTTCACCTGTCCTGCTGCTCAGTGCCTCTATATTCAGCCCAGAGGCTTGCAAGTGCATAGGGCTCTCCATAGGCTGCATGAGGCCTGGAATCCACTAGGAGAGCTTTTGTGAGCGCTTTTTGATTCGAAAAGCTCTTACTAATGTAATGCTATGGGTGTGATCCCAATAAGGGATGTGAATAAAAAAAAAATCCCCCATAACATTGCATTAGCAAGAGCTTTTTCAAATCACTAGTGCTTACAAAAGGCTGCTCCAATTCTACCTAGCAGCATGGATAATTTTCACCCATCCACCATGAACTAATGAGAATTCTCCCTGTTGCTAAGGATTCCCATTGGTCTTTTTCAGCCCCATGGAGCTCCCCATGCTTCTTCCTTGTGTACAGGGAGCGATCAGTGGCGGGACACATAGCCTGGTGCAGATGCAGACACATTCGCCTGCCTGGAATTGGTCCGCTTACTGCAACGGATCCCACGGACAGGGCTGGTGTGTTGTAGTCGGTACAAAAATCATCCGACTCCAACTGTTTACGAAACCTCCGCCTCCAGGTACCGAAAAGTACTCCCGACTCCTTAGTCTAATTTTTACAAAGGCTATCAATTTGGTTCAAAAATCATCCTACTCAGACTCCTTAGTTTATTGAAACCTCCGATTCCAGGTACCCAAAATTGCTCTGACTCTACAGCCCTACCCACAGATCCTTTGCACAATAACAAGTGTGAACAGCTCCTATTTATAAAATGGGAGCCATTCATTGTCAGTTTGACGATGAGCACAAAACGGACAAAAAATGTCCATTCTCCGCTTAAGTGGAAACACAGCCTAAGCTATCAAGAGATGTAGAAATTGCCTACAGAAATACTTCCAACATGCACTCTGCACCCCACACACGTTTTGTGTAATGGGACTGGGGGATGCTGATTCCTCTCCCTACCAATGCTTAACCCTTTACCTACTTCTAACATTAAAAATACTCCCTCCATGCCAAACCTTAAAAACACCCCCCCCCCTTCCACACCTAACCTTAACCCCCCCCCCCCCCCCCTTGAGAGACATCAAGGCATTCCAAGAATTAACAGCACAACGAGTTCTGCCAACTGAGGTCTAAAGCAATGCACCTATCTCCCTTTAAACGGGGATATGCTACACTTAAGTCTAGGCTGCCTCTGCTCTAAAAGAGTACGTTAAAAGATGAGGGATTCGGCAGTTTGTGTGCTTGGAATGTACCAGGGAAGATCTTTGCTGTCAGATCCCTAAGGTGCCTGTAATTAAGTGTCAAGTCATACACGCTACAGGAAAATGTGATATGCAAGTCACTGCTCAAACCTGCTGCGCTCTAGAGAGGCGATTTTCTTCATAATAGCTCTAGATGTCCCTGTTATGTTGCAGACCTTTTCTGACACTTGGGTCTCTCAATATTGCTCAATTCCCACCACGCTCCTTTTACCTATCAAAGGAAATCAAGTGCCCAGTATATGTTTTATTAGGATTCCAAACATTTTTTTTATTAGAGGAAATGTTACTTTTAAATCAACAGCCAAGCATTTTGTTTTCTTTTTTCTGCATTTCTACTGAGTTGCAAGTAGTTTGAGATTTTGATTAAACCATTGTAATATGTGCTAGCACCATAAAATAGTGCTTCAGGGTTACACATTACTGGAAATTCCACTTTTTGTGTGTGTCAGAATGTTTGTGTAGTATATAGTCTCTTCTGCACAGAAAGTACAAATTTAGAATTTAGTTTCTGCCCCTTGCCTATCCATCAGCATGTGTATGTGAATTGGTTGCCGCTGTTTTGGCAAGTGAGGGAAGGAGAGATTTCTGATACTTACTGTAGGAGACCACAGAGTCTACTTATTCCTGCAAGCCACCTGCCTAGCCTAAGCCTGGCCTCACTCTTGCCTCTTGCCCTTTGCTTTAGTTTCATCTACCTCCTCCACAAGGTCTAATTGAAACAACTTACTTGCTCCAATTTCTCTCTGATTTAGCTGGATAGTGTGCTGGTTAAGGGTGTTGCCTTTGACTAGGGTTTGAGCCTTTGACCAGGGTTCAAATCCCGGCTCTGGCCAGTACATATAATCTAGGTATCTATGGGCAAGGCTCCCTCTTGATCATGGTTGCCCATGAAGCATGCCCTGAGTGGCTGCTGCTCTGAGTATAAATGATATAAATGTTTTGTGTCTTGTCTTGATTTTCTTTTACCAGTTTATTAAAGAGCCTGTTAAAAATGGCATGGGGTTATGGCTATTTTACAGACAAAATTCTGCACTAGGACTTAAAGGGGAACTTCAGCCTAAACAAACATACAGTCATTAAGTTACATTAGTTATGTTAATTAGAATAGATGGGTAATATAATTTTTTACCCACCCTGTTTTAAAAGAACAGGCAAATGTTTGTGATTCATGGGGCTGCCATCTTTGTCATGGGGGCAGCCATCTTTTTGGTTGAAAGGAGGTGACAAGGAGCAGGAGACACAGTTCCAACTGTCCTGTGTCCTGATAACCACTCCCAGCTGCACACGCTAGGCTTCAAATGTCAAATTCAAAATGTAAAAATAAAAAAATTTGCACCAAAACAGCAGAACGAGAGCAACAACATCAGAAATCCCTTCATGCTTTGCACAGCATCAGGGGAAAAAAGCCCGGGCGGTTTTCTTCTGTGCAGCTAAAAATGAGGCTTGGATAAGAGAAACAAAGTTCTGATGCTGTGAAACTGTTAAAGAAACACCAGGCCTTTTCAGTGCTGCTGAGTCAATTTTTAGTCCGGAGGTTTACTTTAAGCATGATGTTTTTGGCTATTGGATTGCTAGAAACAACTCACCAGCCTATTGGCTGAAACGTTGCACACTGAAGGATGCATTAAAGGGATCCTTAAGCCTAAATAAGGGGGTTTTACTCACGCAGGGCGCTATTGTGGACGGGAACGCGTAGGAGACACGCGGCCAGGCATGCCTAGGTGCAGTAAGCCTGTCAGCCAAAACCAAAAGTAGCGGATGACGGGGGACAAGAGGATACGATAGTGACTGTGAGGGCACCAGACAGCTGCAGGGGGCTGGTAGAAGCCTCAGGTGAGTAAAAAATGATTTTTTTTCTTTCCTAGGCTTAAGTGTCTCTTTAAGTGAGTGCCCATTAGGGTTAGCTGCTAGGAATTAGGAGGGTTAGTTTTTAGGGGATATGGCAGATGAATATTTTAGTTTTTTGGGGCTCTAAAGAAGCATTTTTATTTTTTTAATCATCTTTGAAGCTGAAAAATACGGAAATAAAGCTTTATCCCACAGCACCGATTTTTATAGTTACTGTACATAGTTAAATTGAAATAAAAACACATGCAACCATTAAATTAAGCAAAAGCCTCAGAATTCCTAGCTAATCCAGAGGAGGCCTAAAAGCCCTGTGTAATAGAATGTGATTCATTTAGCAGGAAAAAGAAATTACTCCTTGTAGCATCTGCAGTAATCCCTACCTACACATTCTGTGGGGTTCTTTATATATGCAGGTAGCCGAATAATGATGGTAACAGAGAAGAATCTTCAGGCAGCTGCCAGGTACATCATTATAACTAGGAACTGCCTGTAGTTGGGGAGATCTTAGCTGTTATGGTATAATTGGCAGTTAGTGCTAGAACTTTGAGAAGGGTCGATACTTGTGCTGGCTGCAAGCATAGCTACCGGCCTTGTTAAAAAATTATACACTAGTTGTCATGTGGGGTTTTTATGAACCTGTAACTAAGTGATTTTTTTCTTTCCAACACATCGCAACAGATCTTAAACCGAAACTATTTTCATCCCCCTGAATGTATCAAACCGTTTCCTCAATCATTGAGATGAGATTATTGCCACCATCTGTATTTTTTTTAAGGTTCAGTGTTATAATTAAACTTTATTTATGTTTACCTTAATCCGTTAAATATTCCATTTTGCCTATGCATACACTGAGAGATAAGCAACGCAAACAGAACACAATTTATGGCTGCGGGGAAATCAAATTACATGACAATGCAAATAGTGGTTCCGCCATGTTCATATCCAAAATATCACTGGCTTGAATGTACAGTGTCTCCCGATGGTCACTGGCTGCTGCACTTTTACTTAGAAATCCATGAAGTTTTCTAAATGAATTAAGACCATATATGACAGGTGGTAGCACTCTACTTGTTAGTTCAACTTGCTTTTATAGTTAATTGTGAATCCACACAGGACTGTGAAGCCATAAATACCAAGTGATAGAATACTACTGTGTTAACATTTTAAAACTTCTTGCAAGTTTTAAAAATTCAAAAAATATTTACAATTAAACCAGCCTAGTTTCCATTAGCAGCAGATCCATAGTAATTTCAATGTTTTACTCATGTAAGAGATTAGATCAGTGTAATGATGGGAACACGATATACAATGGCTTTCTAGATTAAGGTGTCCATATACTGGTTGTTTTTTTGTTTTTTCGCGCTGATATCTGACCGATTAGATAATTTAGATTGAATCTGCTAGAAATTGATACAGCAAATGATCGCTGCTTAAGTGATACATTTTAAGACAGAAGATAATGCTCAATCGGTGGCAGATCTGGAGCTGGGCACTATCCGCAGAGTCGGCAGTGAAGCCTACAATCGCCTGTCCCCAGCGCACTTCCTGTGTCTTCCCTAAATAGCCACCAGGTGCACCTCCCTAACTTAAATCATAATATTGCTGTTAAAGAGAACCCGAGGTGGGTTTGAAGAATATTATCTGCATACAGAGGCTGGATCTGCCTATACAGCCCAGCCTCTGTTGCTATCCCAAACCCCCCTAAGGTCCCCCTGCACTCTGCAATCCCTCATAAATCACAGCCACGCTGCTGACAAACAGCTTGTCAGAGCTGGCTGTGTTTATCTCTATAGTGTCAGTCTGCTGCTCTCCCCGCCTCCTGCAGAACTCCAGTCCCCGCCTGCATCCCTTCCCTTCCTGCTGATTGGAGGGAAGGGACGGGGGCAGGGACCAGAGCTATGCAGGAGGCGGGGGAGCAGCTGAGACTGACACTACAGATGTAAACACAGCCTCACAGCATGGCTGTGATTTATGAGGGATTGCAGACCTTAGTGGGGTTTGGGATAGCAACAGAGGCTGGGCTGTATAGGCAGATCCAGCCTCTGTATGCAGATAACATTCTTTAAACACACCTCGGGTTCGCTTTAAATATCATATAAACATTGTTCCCTCTGTAGTTTAGTTACATACTTTCTGCCTGTCACAACTATTTGTAGTGCAGACTTCATAGTTTTGCTTAATGGACCACTGTAGTGAGAAGAATATGGAGGCTGCCATATTTATTTTCTTTTAAACAAAACCAGTTGCCTGGCAGCTCTGCTGATCTATTTGGATGCGGTAATGTCTGAATAACATCAGAAACAAGCATGCAGCTAATCTTGTCAAATCTGATAATAATGTCAGAAACACTTTATCTGCTGCATGCTTGTTCAGTGTCTATGGCTTAAAGTATGAGAGGCAGAGGATCAGCAGGACAGACAGGCAACTGGCATTGCTTAAAAGGAAAAAAAATTGGCAGCCTCCATATCCTTCTCACTTCAGTTGTCCTTTAAGGCAATTTATTTTGCCTGATCTCCCTGTTTTTGGATAGATGGAACAAGCATGTCATGTCTCCAATCCAATCTTATTACCTTCTCCCCTTCCTCTCTCCACTCCTGATAGATCATTTGTGTAAGAAAAAAAGGATGGTGTAATGGCCAGGACTTCTGCTGCTTTAGGCTGCTGCAGATATGTATTGTGTGCCTAAAACCATTCATGCCACCAACCCCACACACTTTAATTGCAGCAAAATGCCACCTGAAGGAAGTAGGAATCCAATGCATGCATGTGAACTGTGACATTTCATATATATGACAGCGCTGCCCTCTTCCTGTTCCTCTCCTAATAATGTTGGAGTTAGCACTAAAAGCTCCAGCGAAAGCATTTACATCTGGATAAAATGTATAACTGGTCATCCTTTATTTGTTCCCAAAGAGTAGATGGATGAGCAGCACTTTGTTTTGTATACCTCCTTAGTATGTCTAGGCAGGATCTTTTTGTCTGAAAACGGTTATCCTGTCCTCCCGCCTTTACACAAATGTAGTGAAAGGATGGGTTAATTTGCTAGCCATAAGCTTCCTCCTCCAACTTTCTCTTCTCAGCTCTATCTACTAGGCACAAGAGGAAGGAGGAAGTTGATCTGTTTCTGATGAAAATAGTAGCATAATGTACAGCAGTGCTGACATTTGACTTAGAGAGAGGTCCACTTTAAACCTAATTATGTTTCTGGTGTAAATGCAGCCTACTGTTTCTTCACAGTAAATGTCTTGAGAATTATGAAGGGAAGAGAGGTACCTTGTTGCTTGTATCTTATTCATTCTGAGGAGTGCTTATATGCCTTACATGGCTCTGCCTGCCCTTCCAGTCAAACTTTTCAAGCTAAATTGCCTTTTTGAAAGCATGAAATCCTCATTTATTTCAGGTAGGTGTTTAATTGCTGCTTTAATGGTAGCACATGATCTCTGTACATTTTGAAGGTGAATGATATCCAGTGTTGTTAAGGGCTGTGTGGCATATACAGAGATTGCTAGGCACAGCATATGTCTCATAAAACTCCAGTACAGATGCTGCTAATGTTATTAAATGAAGTTGCTGTAATCACTGTCACACCAGCAGCAGGTTGAAGCTATGCAGACTTGTCTTGTTGCTGCTACAATACAAATCTGTGAAGCTTCATGTTGCTGCTAATGGGGCAGCACGGTGGCGTAGTGGTTAGCTCTCTCGCCTTGCAGCGCTGGGTCCCTGGTTCGAATCCCAGCCAGGGCACTATCTGCAAAGAGTTTGTATGTTCTCTCCGTGTCTGCGTGGGTTTCCTCCGGGCACTCCGGTTTCCTCCCACATCCAAAAACATACGGTTAAGTTAATTGGCTACCCCTAAAAAAAAAATTGGCCCTAGACTACAGTACTTACACTACATGACATAGACATATGGCAATGGCAGGGATTAGATTGTGAGCTCCTTTGAGGGACAGTTAGTGACAAGATATATATATATATATATACACTGTACAGCGCTGCGTAATATGTCGGCGCTATATAAATACTAAATAATAATAATAATAATAATGTGACATAGTCAGCAATAGCCCCATTGGGCAACTATATTATAGGTTCATGAGCGATACGTTGCTGCTACAAATCTGTTCATGTTATATAGCCCTGATGCCTTAAAGGGAACCTGAACTGAGTAAAATGTTTAAAAAAAAAAAACACATGACGTAGCTGCAAATGAACATTACATAGTTACCTTGCCATCAGTTCCTCTCAGAAGCTCACCATTTTCTTCGGACAATGATCTCTTCCAGTTCTGACATTTTGTCAGAAATGAAATATACCAGTTGCTGTCAGTTATATATCACATCAGTTGCGGTCAGTTATAGCTGAGAGGACAACTGATGTGCCAGGTAACGTCCATGTTTCCCTATGGCTCAAGTGGGCGATGTTACAGTTTAACAGTGCGCTTACCATAAAGCTGTTATGGGGTAGTGGCCATTTTCAAAATGGAGGACTAAGAATTCCATTGATCACAATGGACAAACAGCACGCGGGACAGGAGAAAGAGATTGAGGGGTAGACTACGCGGAAGGTAAGTATGACTTGGGTATGTTTATTTTGACTTATAATTTTCAGTTCAGGTTTTCTTTAAGTAATTTTATTACCCCAGTCCTTCTACGTTCTACCAATTAGGTAGAGGTTCAATTCTAGTGTATGTAATTTTTTATTTACCAGTAAAGGCTGCCTGAACTGCACATATTCTCATTTGCACTAAATTCTTGTCATCTTGGAATTACCTTTTACTAGACGTATGAGTTCATATGTATGTTATGATGTGTAAAATCTACTAATGGAAAAAAAAATCACCCGTACACTCGGAACAAGTAATATAATAAAAATGTAAATGTCTCAATATTTCCTTCGACCCTCTTGCTTGCAGTTGATTTGTAACATCTATATTTCTAGTTACGTAACTGAGAAGCAGACCCTTAATTGTGGTGTCCAAACTTTTATGTTTCTGTTTTTTGGGGTTTTTTTTGTTGTTTTTTTTTGTTTCAAAATATTAATATAAATAAAATACTGTGATTTATTTTGTAATAGTTCAACTTAGATCTATTTGTCTGCCTGGTCTTTAATTATATTTTTTGAGAATTGCTATTCTGAATTCTGCACTTGGTGTAGAACATTTACGCATTCTTGTTTTTTCCCTTTTAGGATTTGACAGGGGTAAGGATGAAACCTTGCAAAGCAAAGATGATTCTTCTCAATCGATGTCCAAGAGCAAGGTATGTGTTCTCATATTTACTTTCCTCACAGGTTACTTTGGTACCCTGTTTAGGATGTTTGCAAAGTTTGAGTCCCAAAGTTTGGTTCACATACCTCTCTGTCAGTAAGTTGGCTACAGATACATACATGTAAAAGTGGCCACACATGATGCAATAAAATGAGCTGATGTTTGATAAAAACAATTGGTTGTACATAAAAATCTGAAAGTCATTCTGTTTGTTTTTGTTTTTTGTTGAGTATTCGAGCGAGCCGGTTTTTTTTATTTATTTTTTTTATTAGTATATGCCGGTGGGGAGTGTTGGATTTTTCTGATCAATTTTCATGAAAATTAAATGTTGTAGGGTAGATTGTCAATTTCTTAATGTACAGACCCAAGCCATATTTTCAGTCTTTTTTTCATAATTGGGGAAAAATGTAACACACGTGTGGTATATTGGTCAGATTTTTCAAATGTTACAATCAATCAGAAAAACCTATTGTAATTCTTTAATTGAATAGAAATTTAAACAATTTTATGGTGTGTGGTGATTCATGATCCAAATACATTAATAGGACCTCATTAACCACTATATTATTGGCTCCAGTCTTCTCAAAAATATATCTTGTATATTCTAAAGGACATTTAAATGCAGCTTGTTAGACTTGCAAGAAATCCAATAGACATGAGGTGATAAAACAATCTGATTATCCTCAGCTATGTCATGACTGGGGTTTACTTTGTAAGGCTGCTTTCCCACCAAGACGTTGCATTTTAGGGGACGTTATGGTCACATAACGTGCCCCTAACGCAACGCCTGGTGGTGTTGGAGAAGGACGCCAGAGTGAGCTGCGTTATGCAGCTCTGTTGTGCGCACTGCGCAGTACAGACTGCGGAGACCACGTGATCGTTCCGCTCACATGGTCTCCGTGGCGCTGATTGGCTGGCGGGACCACGTGATGCGGAGTGTTCCACTCCGCATCATGTGGTCCCGCCATCCAATCAGCGGCCGCTCCAGGAAGACAACACTGCAAGTGCAGTGAATATTAAGTAGCCATGTGCCTGGCTACATTAGCGGACTCTCCCCGCCTCCTCTCCGGCAGCATATATAAAAAAAAAAAAACATTACTGAGCATGTGCACACAGTCTAACGCGGCTTAAGCCGCATATAACGTACTGCATGCTGCATTTTCCCAGAACGTGCAGCGTTACACTGTAACGCAACGTGGGCACTGTGAACCTCCCATTGATTTTTCATTGCTGTGCGTTACTCTGCGTTACAGGCTGCTCTAACGTGGGACTTTAACGTCTCACTGTGAAAGCAGCCTTAAAGTAAATCAGAGATGGCGAGGAGAAAAAAAAACACATACCTGGTGCTTCCTTCAGCCCTCTCCAGGCTGATTGCTTCCTCGCCATCCTGGGCCGTCTGCAATTAGCCCTGAAAATCCTCTGGTCTGGGGTGTTCTGTGCTTGTGCAGCTGGGCTGCGCCTGCACTGACTGGAATGAAGGACATTGCGGGGCCAATTGCGGACGATGCAGGTGGCGGTGGATGTCGAGGGAGCGATGGGGCTGGAGGAAGCCCCAAGTATGTATATTTTTTTTCTCCCTCCCCGTCTCAGGCACCCTTTAACCAGCTGAATGCTGTCAGGAGTTAGGGATCTAAATGGTTGTGCAAGATTCCCACTAGTTTTTTCTCTTATAAGAGAATATGTGCAGTGTCATCATCACATGACTCCTCCTTTGCTTGCTATAACGACAACTGAGCTAAGTGTAAAGGTGCGTACACACATCAGACTATGGTCTTTGGAAAATGAAAGATCACAGACCAATCTTACCACCCTTCATGTAGTATGAGAGCCATACTCTACACAGTCTTTTCTATGGAGCTGAACTCCACATCAGACAAAACTCTTTGCAAGAAGCTGCACACACAGATGCTGTACAGACACAAAAGATCAGTATCTGCAAAAGATCTGTTCCTGTCAAAAATCCATTCCTGCAAATTGCAATGATAGTCTATGAGATCTGCAGATCATCATACACACATGATTTAACTGACATTCATCTGCAGATCAAGCAATCATCCGCAGATCTGAAAATCCATCCTGGTAGATCTGATCTGCAGCTGAATGTCAGTTAAATCATGTGTGTATGATGATCTGCAGATCTCATAGACTATCATTGCAATTTGCAGGAATGGATTTTTGACAGGAACTGATCTTTTGCAGATACTGATCTTTTGTGTCTGTACAGCATCTGTGTGTGCAGCTTCTTGCAAAGATTTTTTTCTGATGGGGAGTTCAGCTCCATAGAAAAGACTGTGTAGAGTATGGCTCTCATACTACATGAAGGGTGATAAGATTGGTCTGTGATCTTTCATTTTCCAAAGACTATAGTCTGATGTGTGTATGCACCTTTACTATTAAAGGGGTGGAAAATAAATCAGAAGCTTTGGGATTGTTGTATTGAGCCTCCATGATTGACCACTATCAGATACCAAGAGCTGCTAATTGGGAGGGCTGCCAATCTGCAAATTACCTAATCTCCTGAAGCAGACATCCAGTATAATCAGCTTTGGGACCTTAACGTGAACCTATGTTTAAATCCTGCAAAGTAAAGCAAACCTGGGAAAACATTTTATGGGTTGCCGTGACTTCTGATTGCTCCATTTCTGAATTCAGCTTTATTTTTCTGGATTCAACATTATTTTTATGGTCTTTTTATTTATTTTTTTTTATTATTTTTTTTTCTAATGTATGGAGTTTGATTTAATCCTTAGTTGTATATTGTGCCCACTCCTTCCTGCCTTAGTGAGCTGCTCCATCTCTACTCACGATGATAAGATTAGAGGACACCATTCTTCAGTTTGTCCGAAATAGCTTTTTCCACCAGAGGGATAAAATTCCAGTCCAGGGCCTCATAAGGGAAGCATTTGTGCTTATTACCTGTAACAATCAGCTGTATTTCTTGTTTCATTTGCACATCAGCATGGTAAAATCATAGTTGGAAGCAAAACAGGTTTTCATCTGAATTGACAGTCATTCTCACCTACACTCGGTCATAGGTTGCCCAGAAAGCTCATAGGAATCCTGAACTCGTACACTGATGAAGGCAAAAGCCAGGTCAAAGATTTTCATGTGATTCTTTTCCCCACGAGAAACTAAAAACGAGTTAGAAAATCTGTAGACCTCAAATAAGATCACAGGCCCATCATTACCATCCTTTATATGTATATTTTCACATGCAGTTAACGTACGTTTTATTTTATTTTATTCTTTTTTAACTCAGATTAGCTTCATGCTAAGTTAAAATTTAGTCAGTTTAAAGATGACCATACACTAATGAGTTTGTGTTAGATCAGGTTGACAGTTGACATCTTCTGGATATTGATTGTTTACCCTTTCATCCACTTTGAATCGTTAGTGGGCAAGATTTTAACAGTAATCTTGCCTACGATGGCTGAGTCATGGGCATGGAAGGCACCAGCCTGTGGACACAGACCCCTGAAGACGTGCCTGTGCTCTCTCCACCATGTAGAGTCATGTAGAAGTGCTACAGAAGTTACTCGCCTCTCTGCACCAGGATCTCTTCAGCCATGTCTTCCCTCTGACTCCCTCAAGTGGTGCACATAATGAGAGTTGCCATTAGAGTGAGTCATAGAATGGAAATGCTCTGATATGGCTGAGAGGTGAGCAACTTCTGCAGCATTTCTACAGTGCTTCGCTTGGGACTCTGCCTGTTGGGGAGGCTACTTAATACTAGGGGTACATCTGATTATCTGACCTAGGGAGGAGGGCTCCCTTATACTGGGGGCAAACCTGGCTCACTGTGCTGGGGGGGGGGGCGCAACCTAATACTGGGCACATCTGGCTACATTTATGGGGGCGGGTGTGTCTAAGTACCTACCTAATACTGGGGGCACAACTGGGTACCTATACTAGGGGGAGTCTGCCTAATACTGGCGGCATATCTGCCTACTTATACTGGTGTGTGGGGGGAGGGGGGGGCACCTACTTAATACAGGGAACACATCTGGATGCCTATACTGTGTGTGTGGCGGGTGGGTGTCAACCTACTTAGCACTGGGTGTGCATTTGCTACCAACACTGGGGGGAATACCGGGGGAACATCTGGCTATGTAAATTGGGGAGGGGGCTCCCTAATAGTGGGGCACATTTGGCTATCTGTGTGGGGTGGGGACCTACTTAATACTGTGGCACATTTGCTACCTATACAGGTGCAGGCACAATTGGGGGTGGGGCAGGCACACTTTGGAATCTTTTTCTCTGGTACTGGAGAACCTTGTCCCCAGCCCTGCTGCCTAGTATTGATCTTGCCTCTTTAGCTGCAAGTGCTTTGTACTACTTGCTGCAGTAAGACCTCCTATAGCATAACGTCACTGCACCGTTGTAAGGCTATAGGTATCCGCATAATAAGGGAATTTGCCATACAAAGCTATATAGAGCCCACTCCCTCACCTTCCTTTCACATTCCCGTTAGCGTTGAGAGCACAATAAATCATCATGTTTTATTTATATATGAAATTTGGGTGGGAATATTGATCAAAAATTACATGATTTCAATACATTTTGTTGTTAGATGTAATGTTTATCTGTAATCTATTATAAGAAAGCAAATACCATAGTTTATGGGTAATTTTAGCCTTACTTTATTTGTGCATTCTCCTCCATTTACAGGCAAGCATCACTACTTGCACGATTTCTCTCTACAGTTTATACACTCTGACCATTTTTATTTGTTGAGCAGTAGAGCGAATGCGGGATTTTGTTGCCTTAGACCTAGCTACAGAATGAATTCTCTGTTGACCACTTAATCATCTGTAAGGCGTAATGCATTTCAGCACCTGTGTGCACCAAAGGAAACTTCTACTCTTGTTTAGGAAAACTCTGATATCCACTTGGCACTGTTTATTGCACAGCTTAATGGCAAACATGTTTCAGCTTGATTATGTTTATGTGCAGAATACATGCAAGCGCTCCTTGGTGCTTATAACAGAATGGGGTAGATGGTGTCAGAGATTGCTGCCAGTCAGTGTACTGGTCAGATGTGTAAAGTAAGTAACAAAGCTACTTGTTGTGTGCAGCTAATTTCTCCTGTAGCAAGGTGATCATTTCTGGACTGCTCTCATAACAGTGCAGAGGCTAATGTTGCTAAGGCTACAGAGGACCACAGTTTGAGAATACTGTAAGTTTAGGGGTAAAAAAAAAAATGCTGGCTGCAGAGTGAGATAGAAAGATAATTTTAAACTTTGTATTCACATTTACAAGCATTGGGGAAGCTGGTAGCTACATCTATGCCACTGTTATCTGCCACTTTATGCATTGGTGTGAGGGATTGGGAGCATTGTCACTTGTGATGGGGACAATATGGCTGTGCTTGTTATAGGGGAACAAGATGGAAGCACATATGCATCGCCAGCTTCTTGGTGAGACAGTATTATTGAATCTGGGTTATCAGTTGAGGGCAGGACATGACTATTCCGGAATAAGATTACAAGGGAGATTGTTGGTAGCGATAGTAGTTGGGTTTTGCTTTTTTTTCCTTAAGTTTTGTAAGCAAATGATGTTTAATGTTGTTCCACCGTCCATGGAAGTATCACAGTACATCACCCCTCCTCCATTATTTTCTCCCAAGTAACTATTACCTTTCCAGTCACCTTAGAGTAATGTAAGGTTACCCCGAGGCTGGGCATGTATCTGCCCATACATCTCTTCTGTGGACAGAGTCTATACATGACATACATGCCATGCCATGCCTGCAGGTGCCAGATCTATACACCATCCATATACATAGATCCAACCTCTGGGGAGAGGTGTAGTGAGTTATGCTCTTCTCATAAAACAGCAGGAAGAGATCTGTGTGTGGACTTGTGCTCAGACATGTGGTACAAAGAGCACCATACGATGCTTGCAGGTAGCTAGAGGTAATCTTATTATGATCATGTATGGAATCACTAAGAGGAAGGCTGTACACCGTTATAGTTTCACAAAAGGTTGCATTTCACTTTAAGCTTTCATTTGTGAATGTGTTATCATTCTACTGTCTCCATTCTTCTATCCTTACAGTCAGAGTCAAAGTTATACAATGGATCTGAGAAGGACATTGCTGCTGCTTCAAGCAAACTTACAAAAAAAGAGTCACTTAAGGTAAATTGACATCGGCAATATTAAATGGCGCTAGTTTAGTGCCATCACATATCTCCGTTGGATATTTAATGTTACGCTGTTTAACAGTTGGCACATTAGTTTTGTGTATGTTTTGGATGCATCATACAAGGGTTGCAAATATGTATGAGTTTCATGTTCTGGCTGTAGCTATTTATTCTTTATTCTGGAGTGACTGCTGACTAAGGCCTCACACAAACTATAATATATGAAAAGCAGATGTTTTTGTTTTTTAACAATAATTATCCTTCTTAACACACCTCCTTAAGTAGTACCGGTATATGATTTTCAGCAATCCACCAATCAGAATGCATAAGTCACAGCAGGAGGTGATGGGGAACGTCTCATATATGCACATACCGCACCAAGGACCACTGCTTTGTACTTGTCTAACATTGCATTAAAGCCCACAGCTCTGCACACTGTGTGCGCATTAAGTAGGGCATTTTTGCCACTGCACAGCCATACTTTGCTATTGGTGTCACTGACACTGTATATAGTTGCGGTTTCTTTAAGACCATTGCATGAATAACTTTAATGCAGTTATTTTAAACTATTATTGTGCATACTGTATATTCAGTATGGTATGAAAATGCCCCCTTGTGCTTTTTCTTTTTGAAAAATGTATCAGTTGTGATGCTTGGCTTACATTGTGCCAAATCATGGCTGTGCTTAATGGGGGGGGTCCTTATCAAATCTCATAACTGTTACTAGCGTGCTGCAGCTACCTACATTTGAACCACATTTACCCCATTTCCTTTTTTACTCTGTAGCCCTTGGATGTCCCTTTGATGTGGCTAAGTTAATTAGCAATGTGATCAAATTTAAGTGGAATCAGAAGCGAGAGGGATATGGAGGCTGTCATATTTTTCCATTTAAACAATACCAGTTGCCTGGCAGACTTGCTGATGAGTTTGGTTGCAGTAGTGTCTGAATCACCCACCTGAAACCAGCATGAAGCTTATAGCACAAAATAGGAGAGGTAATGAAACTACAGGTGATCCCAATAAGCACTAAGGAAGAATCTAATATCAAAAATTATCAAAAATATATTTGATTAAATATAGCGTAGCACATTAAAATTAAAAACAGAATGAGATGGCCATCCCACCACACAAACAACCACTGCACAACCACACAACTGGACAGTAAGTCTTGATAATATATGGGCAAGGGGTGTAGGTTCACACTATAGCTATAACTCCAATGTGTCAGACAATATGTAAGTGAGCCAGGAGAGTTAGTCCCAGCAAGCGATTATGAAAACGGTCATTTTGACTAATTGTGGTAACACATGTATGGTATCTCACCAGTCCATGGTTAGTCCGCTCGGTCCAGTGCTTTAGGCAGAAGCTCTATGATGGCTAAGGTCCAGGTGATCACAGTGATAGAAGTCGCCGGCATGTGGCCTGTATTCCATATGCTGGTGTGAGCCAAACACACCTTTTAGCTCAGCAATCAAAGAAAAGCCATCGTGGGTAACAGATGTGCGTGATGCCCTGTCAGGGGCTAGCCACAGCTGGGTAATCCGGAAACTGGCTGGTGGTCGGGCAGCAATGAACTAGCTGGAAGTGTGAACCAATGTGCTAACCGCATGTGGGTGCGGCAACTGTGGCAGCCTTATGATCCGGCAAGATGGATGCACAGCCAGGCAGTGTATGTGGCAGATTGTGTGAACCAATGAAGTCCGGGAGGCATCTCATGAGAGCACACAGCCTTTACATGTTTCGCCAAACTTCCGGCAACCTCTGAAGGCGTGTCCTCAGTTACACACGCGTACAAGTATCCCTCGCAGGCCAATCCAGTGTCTGGGTGGAGGTGTGAAACCGGGAGTGTTGTATGCGGTCCAAGAGAGCGGAAGTAACCAAACATCCACTCGCCTCTGCATCATCCCAGCCGACATCACCTCACTCAGCGACAGTGCAGTGGCCCCATTCACACCAAACCAAACAAAAACAAAACAGTGCAAGTATAGAAATAAGGACAACTGTCCAATTATGCAAAAATCCTAACGTATTAATATGAAGGCATACAGAGCAAAGAATAAACCAGTGAGACGCAATACACAAAGTATCACTGGTATGCATGCGCACCTGGCACCATCCCAATGGTGCACGCCGCATAAAAAAGTGCATTTGCTCATATCTGTCAACCGGAGAGCACCCGCCCACTCCAGTCAAAAGTGGAGAGTGCTCAGGTGGTATATACGACAGGGAGATAAAGGGGGGGGGGGGGGGTTGTAAATCCACAACAGACTAAATATCAATCCATAATTCTAGCGATAGAAAATGTGCAAAACTAACAGACTCATTGAGGCCTGGTGGAAGCTAATCTTGTCAGATTTTTGTCAAAAACACCTGATATTCATGCTTGTTCAGGGTCTGTGGCTAAGAGTATAAAAATCAGAGAGGATCAGCAGGGCAACTGGTATTATTATGTAAAATTAAATTGTCGCACCCCCCCCCCCCCCCCCCCCCATATCCCTCTCACTTCAGGGTCCCTTTAAAATGGGCATAATTTCCAGTAGAATAGTCATATCTTTGATGCGACTTGAGCAAATACATACAGTAGCTAGTAACATTCATTCTGGCCATCACTAGTAGCTCTGTTGCCGGCCACTACTTTAATATTATTGACCCCAATCCTCAAAGTGTGGCTAAATATTACAACTGGTTAGCTGCACATAATACTGTGTAGTGCTAAATGCAGTTTGGCAGGACTACTTAAAGGGAACCTAAACTGAGAGGGATATGGATGTTTACTTTTAAACAATACCAGTTGCTTGTCAGTCCTGCTGATCTCTTTGGCTGCAATAGTGGATGAATCCCACACCTGAAACAAGCATATGCAGCTAATCCAGTCTGACTTCAGTCAGAGCACCTGATCTGCATGCTTGCTGAGGGGCTGTGGCTAAAAGTATTAGAGACACAGGCTCCGCAGGAGAGTCAGACAACTGGTATTATTTCAAAAGGAAAAATCCATTTCCTTCTCAGTTTAGGTTCCCTTTAATAGGATTTAGGATAGGTCTCTGCAGCTTGAAAAACAAAAAAAATCCAATGAATATTACTTTGTACAGCGCCACGGAATATGTTGGCGCTTTATAAATCAATAATAATAATAATACATGTAAGGCACATGAGTAACTAAAGGGCTATATAATTAGTCCAAAACACTGTATATGGATGTAAAATTAGTCTTACTGACTTTTAATTCTTGACATAGATGGACTTAGCCTAGCTAAACACAAAATAAAACAAAGCAATCAGGTAGCAAAGTGAACATAAACAGTATATAGATGTGAAGTAGTGGACAGAATAGCTGTTTCATTGGTTAGATATTTTTAATACTAATCCTTGCAAAATCCATGGCTTAATGGGAAGTACTTATCAAGGTGCTACTTATTATTCCATGTTTGTTGTTCCATAGAAGTGCACTTTAGCAGAGTGTACCAAATGATATGGCATCATCAGCTGTTCAGAGCTGTAGCCTCCAGTATCTTCAACCTTGACTTGTAATATCTAAGTTTGCACAAGGTCAGAGTGAGCAGCCTGGAAAGGGATTTGAGTTTTTCCACTTGAAAACCTCCTGTGATCTACTTTCATGTAATGTGTTTATTTATTCTGTGCTTTCAGGTGCAAAAGAAAAATTATAGGGAGGAGAAGAAGAGGGCCACCAAGGAATTGCTCAGTACAATCACAGATCCATCAGTTATTGTTATGGCAGATTGGCTGAAGGTGAGAGATGCAGGTGCTCTTGGATGCCATAGTGACAAGGCAGTGCAGTGGTTGAAACCACGTGACCAAAGAACATAGACTTCTTGTAGACTCGTGCAGCTTACTATGGCAGGTAATCCTGCCACATAGTCTTTTTATGCAAATGACAGTCCTGATCCTAGGTTTTCACCAAACTAGACATTGCTAGCTTTATCAATTAAGCTTTATTGATGAGTAGGTGTAATAGGCAAGAATAATTCTAAATAAGCATAAAGAAAAAATGACTACTCCCCATAACAGTAGTTTGATGCTATACTTATTGGGAATAAATACAGCATATGGAAACCCTGGTATAATTCCACACTTGTTATTAAATTGTCACAAATCTTAAAAAAAAAGCTTATGCAGTCTTTTGTTAATTTAGTGATTTTAAATGTGTTTATCTTTTATTGGCACAAGTGCCCTGTGTGCTCATTTTGGGATTCCTGTTCCCCTGTGACTATCCAGTCAGTTTTAGAAATCAGTACAAAGAATTGACTGTGAAAAATTTCAAGTACCTCCTCAGTCCAGTTGTCAACAGGATCTTAACATGGCTATATGGGGTCGGAATCCACATTTGTTGGTTTGATGTCCGCATGGCAGGTGAAATTTGATGATAAATGGAAAGTCATGCACCTTGGATGTTTCAGTGGTAGAGCAATATATAAAATAAATGGCATACAGCTGGCAAAACAGACTTGGAGAAGGATTTAGGAATACTGGTTGATAACAAGTTAAATTATTGTATAACCATACCAAGCAGGGATAGCTAAAGCAATTAACATTCTGGGATGCGTAAAACGGGAAATAAAATTACGAGATGCTAGTATACTACTCCCTCTGTATAAATCACGTGTGGGGTATGGTTACACTTTTGGGCACCACAATAGAAAATACATTGACCTTCTAGAACTGGTACAAAGACAGGCAGTAAATTAATAACTGGGATGGGAAATCTATCTTACCTAGAAAGGTTGGACAAACTGTGCTTATTTAACTTGGAAAAAAGGCTGATTATCATATATAAATACAAATGACGTGTGCAACAACAAGAATAAATAGACAGTAATCTATGTAGGTATGTACCTACAGTAACTCGCACATTCAATCAGATCACAACCATACCACCACCACTCACAACTGTGAGGCTCTGCAAAAATAGCAAATTGTAAAAAGCAAACATTTAAAAATAAATATATAAATCCACTGAGCTGACACCACCAGATGAGTAAAACAATGCTCTTTTATTTCAACGTCATTAAAATGACATCAAGTTAGTATTCATTGCAATAGCAAGTCAGTATTAAAGCCATGGCTATAATACTGACTTGCTATTGCTATGAATACGGACTTGATGTCATTCTAATGACGTTGAAATAAAAGAGCATTGTTTTACTCATCTGGTGGTGCCAGCTCAGTGGATTGGTTTGCTGCTTGGCACTCTGAAGTCTTCTTACATAAGTGCTTCTCCATCCTTTTGACTAGAGATGATCAATGAGATGCAAATTTTTCCTAAATTAGGCAAATTATCATGCAAATGTATGCAGTTTGAAAACTGACCAATCATTTTAAACCCAGGTTTAAATTGATTTGTCCATTTTCAAGCTGCATACATTTGCATAAAGATTTGCACAAATGTGCATCAACACAGAACAATTTGCATATCTGTGATCATCCCTATTTGTGACTAGTGCCAAAATAAATATATGCAATGAACCTGTTAATAAACTCTGGTGGCTTGTTTATATGTTCATTTATGTTGTTATTGCACACTTTATTTCAATTTGTTGGTGCTTTTTTGATTATTACAATATAATCTTTATGGGAGAGGGGACTACTCACATTTTCAAATTAGCTTCTGTCTGAATTTAGTATTAAAGGGGAACTGAAGTAAGAGGTATATGGAGGCTGCCATATTTATTTCCTTTTAATCAATACCAGTTGCCTAGCAGCCCTGCTGGTCCATTTCTCTGCAGTAGTATCTGAATAACACCAGAAACAAGCATGCAGCTAGTCTTGTCAGATCTGACTTTAAAGTCTGAAATGCCTGATCTGCTGCATGCTTGTTCAGGGGCTCTGGCTAATAGTATTAGAGGCAGAGGGTCAGCAGGGCTGCCAGGCAACTGGTATTGCTTAAAAGGAAATAAACATTGCAGCCTCCATATACCTCTCTCTTCAGTTCCCCTTTAACCGGTGCAACACTGATCCTATTATTTTAATTTACGATCAGTTAAACATTTTGCCTAATAAGATGTCTAATAGGAAAAAAAATTACAGTGTATGACCACCTTATGGACTGAATGCAGCATTATTTGATAAATCTTAGGTCATGGAGAATTGGACTCCTCATCAGCATTAGGCCTCTTGCACACTGCAAGCAATTCAGATTCAGATTCCGCTTTTTAATCTGTTTTTACTTCCGATTCAGATTCAGATTTGCAGTTTGCTCCTTGCACACTGCAAATCTGAATCTGAATCGGAGGTAAAAACTGATTAAAAAGCGGAATCTGAATCTGAATTGCTTGCAGTGTGCAAGAGGCCTTACTAAGGCTGCGTTTACAGAGGTGCAGCATAATAGATGCTCTGTAACACTGCTCGCCACCCTGCAATGAACCACCAATGCTTTGTTCACAGTGCATAGGTGTGTTGCAGTACAATTGCATGCAGTGCGTTAACATCAGTGATGATTCTCCGGAATGCTAACAGACGAAATCCGAATGCCTTTGAATCGGATTTCATCCTCCTAAGTAATGCACCTGAATATGTGTCCTGGGGGACGAGGGGGGGGGGGGGGGGGGGGGGTTGGTTAAACGTACCCAGCAGGTGTCTTCTTTAACCTGTCCCACGCTGCTACCCACACTGCGTTCCAAGCATTGTCACGTGACTACAAACGCCTCCTCCATCAACCCCGAAGGAGGAAATGTTTGTTGTCACGTCACCGCGGCTTGAAATGCAGCGTGGGAGTCACCGTGGGATGGATGAAAGAAGACATCTGCTGGATAACATTAAACAAACTCCCCCCGCACACACGCTCAGGTGCATTAATTAGGTGGATGACATCCGAATCGGAGGCATTCAGATTTCATCCGTTGCTCATCCCTGGGTAACATTTACAGTGAAGCATACTTTACATTGTATGCTTTTCTGTATGCGACCCAGTGCACAGGTAACATGCGGTGCCACATTCCCATCCATCGCGGTCCTGCTGTCATGTTTGCTGATTTTTTTTTTTTTAAGAGCTGCTGATTTTGCAAATCGCCCTAAAAACGCTTGTGCAATGATTTACTATGACAGTGTTCACATTCAAGCTTTTCGAGTTTATTGAAATCGCAAACGCGCTACATGTACCATTTTCTGAGCACTTTGGCTCAATGGAAGGTATAGGGAAATTGCGAAGTGCTTGAAAAAGAGCTTTGTATAGTGATTTCCTGAGCGCTTTTATGAATAAATACATTGTATTTATTAATTTCCAGGTTAAAGAGTTCACTTCCTGACTGATGTCAAGAAGTGAAAAAAATCATCGCTGAACACAAGTACTTATAAAAGCGCTTTTCTAAGCGGAAATTGCAGGGAAAAGCTTTTCAAAAATCACAGTATATATCGCCCAGCGCTTGCGATTTATAATGTGAACAAAGCCTTAGTCATTATTCAATAGGCCGTGGCCTTGGTAACTTGTGTTTACAAGTATTTTGCATACTTACAGATTCGAGGTACATTGAAAAGCTGGACAAAACTGTGGTGTGTATTAAAACCAGGAGTGCTGTTAATATACAAAACCCCTAAGAATGGGCAGTGGGTTGGCACGGTGCTCCTGAACGCCTGTGAGATCATAGAGAGGCCGTCCAAGAAAGATGGGTTCTGCTTTAAGCTTTTTCACCCACTCGAACAATCAATCTGGGCCGTTAAGGTAAGGCTCTTGCTGCTTTGCAGCCCATTGTTTATGCATATAGTAAATTGTGAAATATTTTCATATGTTAGCATGGTGAAAAGTCAGAAGAAGACATTCCACTCCACTATTAGCTTAGTCACAAGTAGAGTGGCCACATACACTTTCATTTTGAAACCCTAATGTGGTTTTGGGAAGAGACACTCTTCTATAGAAAAGTTTCCAGTAACAACCTGGCACATTCGGAATGGTTTATAAAATAATTTATATGTGACCACTTGTCATGTCATTAGAGCTGAATACGTGTGAGTAAAGCTCTTATGAAGCCATACATTCTTCATATACTATGATAATATAAAATATACTGACCATCAGCATAGTGGAGAGGATTTTGTTTCCTCATTGCTCCTTATATAAATGATTGGTTCCAGATATAAACCCTTTTATGTGATTCTTGCTGACATATAGAATATAACGTTTATTTTGTTTGTCTTTTTAGGGACCTAAAGGTGAAGGAGTTGGGTCTATTACTCAGCCTCTTCCGAGCAGTTACTTGATTATTCGAGCGGCATCAGAGTCAGACGGTAAATACATCTTGTTGAAATTTAATGGAACCTGAGGTGAATGATATAGAGGCTGCCATATTTATTTCCTTTTAAACAATACCAGTTGCCTGGCAGCCCTGCTGATCTATTTCGCTGCAGTGGTGTCTGAATCACACCAGAAACAAGCATACAGCTAATCTTGTTAGATTTGACAATAATGTCAGAAACATCTGATCTGCTTCATGCTTGTTCAGAGTCTATGGCCAAAAGTATTAGAGGTAGAGCATCAGTAGGATAGCCAGGCAACTGGTATTGCTTAAAAGGAAATAAATATGGCAGCCGTCATATACCTCTCTCTTCAGGTTCCCTGTAAGGTTTTGGGTACGCAGGCAATGATATTGCGCCCCTGACCTGTCTGCTAGGGCTACATTTATTGGAGATGAGAGGTGTCAGCCGCATGTTGCTTTTGCTGTTAATGGAATCCTAGATATTAGAGGTTTTACAAGGGAGACTACGGTTTTTTTTTAAAAAAAAATATCCCTCAGAAAAGGAAACTTGAAAAGAACTTATCCTTTACTTTTCACTGCACTATGAAAACAGCATAAAAAAAGTCTGATTTTTTGCTTCATAGTGGTCAATAGACTCTGATGGTTGCACCTGCTTGCCTCTTCCTCCTGCTGTGGCTGCACTCCGCAGAGCTTAAAATGAAACGGACACGGTCATTGCATGTTTACTCATAGACTGTTATACGTGCTCTAAGCCTGTGCCTCTTGCTCACATTACCACTGTGGAGCTGCCAATGCAGAATGTATTATCTGAACCTCCTTTCTTTCATTATTTTGATATAATGTAATGGCATATTTCCTTGTGTTAAGATTTTGCAAATTGTATCTGTTATCTGTGATCTTTAAAGGGAACCTAAACTGAGAAGGATATGGATTTTTCCTTTTAAAGAGAATCTGTATTGTTAAAATCGCACAAAAGTAAACATACCAGTGCGTTAGGGGACATCTCCTATTTCCCTCTCCCAATTTGCCACTCCCCCGCCGCATTAAAAGTAGTCAAAAACAGTTTTTAAAAGTTTGTTTATAAACAAACAAAATTGCCACAAAACCGGAAGTAGGTTGATGTACAGTATGTCCACACATAGAAAATACTTCCATACACAAGCAGGCTGTATACAGCCTTCCTTTTGAATCTCAAGAGGTAATTTGTATGTTTACCTTCTTCCCCCTGCAGCTATCATCCACTGAAGAGTGACAGGCTGATTGTTTCTTCCTGCAGACAGCTCTGCCTGTGTCTGTAATTCCTCAGTATGTGACAGCCCAGCCAGCTCAGAGGACGATTTATCCAGCTTGTAAAAGGCAGCTCTCTTCTCTCACTGACAAGAGATCAGAGAGGCTGCCTAATCTAAATAACACACACGGGAGTGTGCATAGAGGGGGCCTGGAGGGGTGGTATGCATAACAGATCAACAACACTGAAGAGTTAGCAGCCTTCCAGACACAGGGCAACAAATCCGACAGGGGAAAGATAAGTTGATTCATTACAGAGACAGTGATAGTACAAAGTGCTGCAGTAAGCCAGAGCACATTTGAATAGGTTTAGGAATTTGTAGGATAGTAAAAAATAAGGATGATATTTTTTAGTTACAGAGACTCTTTAAATAGTACCAGTTGCCTGACTCCTAGCTGATATTTTGTATCTAATACTTTTAGCCACAGCCCCTGAATAAGCATGCAGATCAGGTGCTCTGACTGAAGTCAGACTGGATTAGCTGCACGCTTGTTTCAGGTGTGTGATGCTGCCACTACTGCAGCCAAAGAGATCAGCAGGACTGACAAGCAACTGGTATTGTTTAAAAATGAAAACCATATCCCTCTCAGTTAAGGTTCCTTTTATGGTATGAGAAAGTAAGGGCCAATTCACACTTGCTTTAAAAATGTATCTCTTCGGGATGTTTTTTAACCACTTTACCCCCAGCCGTACGGATATCTCCATCCCTTTTTCCATCCTTTCACCCCCAGGGACGGAGATATCGGCACCTCCCGCCGCTGCTCGCGCTCCTGCTCTCGTGCACGCTGCCGCCTGCTTGCCTGTGGATCAATGAACGGCAAGATCCGTTCCCGTTCGTTGATCTAAGCCCCCCAATGATCCGCTGCTTCTATGGGAAGCAGCGATCATTGTGAAGAAAAAAAAATGTTCCCAGCCTCATAGCACTTCCTGCAAGCGTCCTCCGACGCTTGCAGGTCGCATAAACAAAAAGTTACTGTGGCCATCTTGTGGCCAAATAAAGCATTTTCCATATTCAAATACATAGTTTTACACAAAAAATTAACTCATTACCGCCCACACTCCCCAATTATAATTTTTTTTTGTAATTAAAAAAAAAAATTACAATTAAAAAAAATACATAAATAGTTACCTTAGATACTTAACTTTTTAAATATTTATGTCAAGAGGGTATAACACTGTTACTTTATAAACTATGGGCTTGTAATTAAGGATGGATGCAAAACTGAAAAAAATGCACCATTATTTCCAAATAAAATATTGGCGCCAAACATTGTGATAGAAATGGTTTTATAACCGGGGACAAATGGGCAAATTTCATGGGTTTTAATTACAGTAGCATGCATTATTTAAAAACTATAATGGCCGAAAACTGAAAAATAATGAATTTTTTTCCCACATTGTTTCCTATTTTCCCATTAAAACATATTTAGAATAAAATAATTATTGGCATAATGTCCCACCTAAAGAAAGCCTAATTGGTGGCGGAAAAAACAAGATATAGTTCATTTCATTGTGATAAGTAATGATAAAGTTATAGACGAATGAATGGAAGGAGCGCTGAAAGGTGAAAATTGCTCTGGTGCTCAAGGGGTAAAACCCCTCAGTGGTGAAGTGGTTAAGCTCCGCTTAAACGCAGGTAGCTGATATGAATGTTAAAAATAAGATCCGCCTCCACTTGTTTAAAAAAAAAAAATCCGCTTATTGCATTGCGCTAAGCAAAATGCAGAACTTGGCACATGTGACTGGTTAGAAAATGTATGCAATGAAAGCCTATGAGAACGGACACTCTGTTAGGCTAGGCTAGTTGCTGCATCCGCTTTGCCCATCTTGATCGCTGCCATGACGTAATACTCACATGTCCTGCTGCCGGTCGCCCCCGCTCGGCTTCTCATACACAGCCCGGTGCCCGGCCGAAGCATGGGGATCTCCATAAGAATGCAAAAGACCAATGGGAATCCTCAGCAACAGGGAGAATTCTCATTGGCTCATGGTGGACTGATGAAAATTCTCCCTGTTGCTCAGGAGAATTGGCCTAATGCAACCTATGGAGAGCCCCATGCTCCTACTGGCCTCCAGGCTGACAGACAAAGCCACAGCCAGACAAGTGAGCGTTGATGGGAACGGCAGACGTGATTGTCGCAGGACACGTGATCCAAGCGGACAGTGACGTTTCTGCAAGTGGATGCAAAACAGACGGAACGCATCCGTTTAGCGAATGCACTTACCGTGTCCCTTTTGCATCCGCTGTAGTCTGAACCGATTCTAAGTTTAGAAACGTGCACTTTTCTTTTCCCTTTTTGTCTATGATGTGAAGTTATTACGTACACAGGTTTCGCTGCTACCCATTCATGGTTGAATTAATGTAGAATTAAACTCCATTATAGCAAAGTTGCAGTACAAAAATGTGAATGAATTCAAACTGTTTTGTAGAAATTGTCCTTACAATTGCAGAGGATGCACATTTCAGTAGCTGGAGAATGCTAATCTCAATAAACCTGTGAGTAAAGGGACACTGCAGTGAGAGGGAGGCGAAGGCAGCTTTTTTTTCTTTTGAAACTGTCAGTTTCTGTCTGTCCTGATTGCATATCTCCAATACCTTGAGCCACAGACCCAGAACATGTATGAACATCAGGTGCTGCAAATAAAGTTTGGCTTTATTGGCACATGCTCATTAGAGATGTGTGATTTTGACACTGCGTTGTATGGGCTTAATACAGAAAGTGTTAGATTTTTAGATGATCGGCATCAAAGCCAACAAGGGAACAATGTTGTAGCTGGATGGATCAATGGCAGACTATCCATTAATCTGTCACATTTGTACTTTACTACCCCTCTTACCAGTCAAGGTGGAATTTTGTGTTATTAATGCACATTCATAGCACATACTTATTTTAAATGGCAACAGGAGAAAGTAGAAAAACTGATAGAAACTGAGATTGCACAAGATGGAGGATGAGGAACGGAGTACTTGACAGTCAGCTAGCTGCAATCAGAAGCTGCAACTGCCGCCTTTAAGGGCCAGACTAGCTGTATAGTATGCTCTGCTGCTCAACTCCTTTTCCTTGTACCAGATTGTAGTAGTCAAATAGTCTGCGACTACTGAGTACTTTGACATACGGTTCTTACAGAAGATAGAAGATAATTGGGATTGCTGTACAGTAAACTACTGATATAGTAGACTACTTGGCCAGATACCTTGAAGTTTGCTAAAAAGGGACTCCACTTTAATCACTTTAATGCAGTGGCTCCACTGCATTAAAGTGAAATCCCTTTTTAGTACAGTCTTTTTAGTATCCCTTTTTAGTACCTGGCCAAGTAGTCTACTATATCAGTAGTTTACTGTATCCAGATTTGTTATACATTGTTTATTTATGCAGTTGCTTAGTCAGGACCTGGGGACTGGGGCTATTATAGCCAGGGGTTTACCATATCAGAGTTTACTATAATGAGATTCTACTGTATCTATCAGGCGAAATAGAAAATGATCATATGATGAATAATTCCAACTACAGTATATCTTCTGTAACAATTGGATGTCATCAAAGTACTCAGTAGTCGCAGACTATTTGACTACTGCAATCTGATACAAGGAGAGTGATTTGAGCAGCAGAGCTCTCCCATGAGGCCTCATACACACACTAGATTGTCTAGAATCATTGGCCTACAGGACATGTCATGCATGTTTTCCACCTCCCCTTCTAATAAGACAGAATGGGTTACTCGGAAGAGAGATGAACATCTCATTTTATTATTATTACCAGTAGATCCAAGCCCATTTAAAAAACAGGCTCTAGGTCTTTTTTTTTCTAACTCCACCCACGCGGCTCACCGGCCTCATCCTCCAGTCCTAACTGCTGTCCTGGTCGGTGCTGCGCACATGCGCAGTAGCAAAAAGCACGGACCCAGCTAGACAGCACTATGCAGGGACACAGGGGTTTTATTATAGAGGATTTATTGCAATTATAAAGCACCAACATATTACACAGCGCTGCACAATGGGGACACATTCTGTACATCTGTACACTATCAGAGGTAACAGGTCACTCAGGGCAAACATAAACAATACAGTTTCATGAATGATCGATTATCCAATTGTTACAATCAAAACAATTGTTCGGTCCCACCAATGGAGGTGAATATAAACAATCCAATCAGACTAAAAGAATCCATCTGAAATTTGGATTGATGGAATGATGAGTAGAACAATAGTGTGCCATTGATTGCCACCATTAACTGTACTCAATTTGTTTTGCTCGTATGGTCAGTCGTTTGGGAGATTGTACCATTAATGGGCATCTTGAGGGTACATAGCTTTAGTCAGAGAGGTCTGCTATAACCACGGGTGATGGTTAGGCTAAAGTTAGCTTTTACAAGAAAAGCGATCGTCATCATATTACTATCAGCCGATATCTTTGGCTCTGATAATAACTAACATGAATTTCTCTGCAGGTTAGAGGACTGTGTATTTTAAAATCTCACTAGTAAAAAAACGGGCGCTAGGCCACGGACGCTAGTGCCCCCCTTCCTCCACCCCATGCATGCATGGGCGCGTCCCGATTGCCCATCCGCCATCGCTGTCCAAAGTATGTGAACACAGGGAGATGCTGCTTGCTTGGCAGTTGGAAAAAGCTGTTGTTTCCCACAATGCAATGAGGTTCACAGACAGCAAACTGTCAAGTCTGGAAGCACGGACACAGGAACCGGACACAGAGACACTGTTTCCACTACAGCGAATCTGCATGCGTTTTATGCATGCAGATTCGCACAAGCAATAGAAGTGGATGGGCCTGTTTCCACTTCTGCGTGATTCTGTGCGGTTTGTCGTGCAGAAAAAATCTGCACGGCAGACCCATCAGAATCGGTTATGTAACTAAATAGGAAAACCGCAAGCGTTTTAGTCTTGCTGTTTTCCCGGCGTTTCGGCATGCAGTTTCGTTTAAAAACCCATGTCAATGCATGCCGGCATTGACATGGTTAAAATTGCGTTGTGAAAACCACGAGCGATTCCGCATTAAAAATCCGCATAGAAACTGCAACGAAACCGCAACCGCATGTGGATTCGTTGCCGCGATTTTCCCATCGAAATCGCGCCGCATTAGTGGAAACGGCCCTAAGGTATTATTATATAAGATGATTACTTCAATGGGCATGATTCACAAAGCTTTTTCACCTGTTTTTCTCTATTTTCACCTTATCTATGTTACTTTATTTAAGCTCCCAAAGAGCAAAAATATAATATAATTAAGGTAAGAAAAGTAACATTGAAATTCAGGAACAGGGCAGCACGGTGGCGTAGTGGTTAGTGCTCTCGCCTTGCATCACTGGGTTCCCGGTTTGAATCCCAGCCAGGTCGACATCTGCAAGGAGTTTATATGTTCTCCCTGTGTCTGTGTGGGTTTCCTCCGGGCACTCCGGTCTCCTCCCGCATCCCAAAAACATACAGATAAGTTAATTGGCTTCCCCCTGAAATTAGCCCTAGACTAAAATATACATGCACTACACAATACATACATAGACATAGGACTATAGTAGGGATTAGATTGTGAGCTCCTTTGAGGGACAGTTAGTGGCAAGACGATATCTACTCTGTACAGCGCTGCGGAAGATGTCGGCGCTATATAAATACTAAATAATAATAATTACTTTGAGTGATTATTTTGCTTGTAAATGTGCTGAAATTTTTTTAAAATAGTTGAAAAATAAGTCATTTATGAGAAGTTTTGTGAATAGAGCCCAATGTGTGGTAGGCATACTATAAGATGCCTAAAGTGACAGTGCATTTACATTTTATAAAGCAAGTTTCACAAAATGTGTTTTCTGCCCCAGCTTGAATCATTTTTAAGATTCTTTTTTCTTGAAAACTGTATGGAAAAATGCATTGGTTAATTTTATCTTAAAAACTTATCACCAAGCAGAACATAGATGATTTCAAAAGTGGAATTAGCATATTCAAATGAGCAAGTTCCAGCAGAATAAATAAGGCGGGCTCCCTCAGTTCTTGTATCAGCAGCTGCACCGCTATTCACAGTGCCTTGGAATTTGGAATGTTATTGTGGAATGACATTCCGGGGTTTTGCATAGCCTTTCTCTGGCACTCATCAAACGTGGGTGAGGCAGCTAAAATGCAATTGTGGCAGCATAGAAAATGTCCCAACTTAAGTCCTGTTATACGTATCTTTTTGAACATTTCGGTTTACTAGATTTTCAAATAGGATTTTACTAGACCTCTGAAAGGACAGTTCAGAATTCAGTCTTTTGGTTACTGCATTCAGGCATCAGTTATGCCTGTGTAAATGGTGTGTAGTCAGATCAGCAAAAGATCCTACGTCTGTAGATCTGTCCAACTAATGATCCTTGACCTGGCAGTGTAAGGTGTTATTTGTCTGTGTTCGGGGAGGGGGCCTTGGTGTTATGCCACTCCTCCTTATGTCTGCCTTCTCCATACCACACATCATATCTTTTTGATGTCATATTTTGCCATTTAATGTAATTCCCAGTATGCAAAATGATGTGAGTTGCAGCATGTTATGTGCACTTGCTACCTATGCCACCTTGTCTCTCAGTGTAGTCTTCAAGGGATAACCTTTTTGGTTTTGTGTTTTTGAAAGTATAGTTTATCTAGTTATTAGTAAGCTAAATTGTGTCAGATGGAATGTGTTTACAATTCATACTTCAGCACTGTGAAACTAGACCTTGTATAGGGTGTATTTCTTAGTCTTGCATCACTCTGTAGCTTGGCTAAAAGCAGAGTAAACCATTGCTTATTTCTTTCCCATGTGTCTTATTTAATGGATGTTGCAAATATAATTATATATCTTTATACAGGTGCTTCATAAACACAGTGAAAATGTGAGCGATATGTAGCATTTTCTGGATGAAAAATACAAACCTCTAGTCTTGGCTGCAGAAATTCTTTGTTAATATGTACTGTACAAATCTGAGCATTTCACCTATTAAAATAAAATATATTGTCAAAAGATAAACTTACCCAAGAATTTTTTTTTCTGCGTATGTTATGGACTGATGGTTCACCTTTTTCTGTACTTTGTTTCCTTGAGACTTCTTTTTCTATTTTGATAATTTCATGGCAACCCAGATCCCTTAGGAAAGTATAAGAGGATAATGCTGGGAATACATCATACATTTTTTTGTGCATATAGATGGCTCGATAGATAATTTCCAATAGGTCCAATCTGATATTGATTGTTTTTCTCATAGAAGTGAATAGAAATTGATCAGAAAATGATCAGAGAATTGATCAGAACATCGATGAGACAGTAAATCTGCCATAAAAACTCATTGTGTGTTCCCAGCATAAAAGAGGCCGAAAAGCCGTCCTGCTAAAAAAAACAATGCTGAATATAAATGTACCTTCTTAAAACAGATGGTATTTGTGATGATTTGCAACTGTGGTTTCCCATGATGCATTACTTCCTAATATGCAAATATTTTCTTTATGCCCTATATCTAGGCACACATCCAGAACTGCTGGTGTATAGTGAGCCTATGGCTTATACATTTTACAGAGCCACATCAAACCGACATACATACAGCCTGAGTGTGTGTGTATTTTACTCTTGCCCAATTCTCAATAAAAGTTATAGTTTAAGTTAACAATTCGAAAAAAAAAAAAAAAAAACATAAGCAGGATTTATCACAGGAGGGGGTCAGTCATGAGACCTTTTGAATTGTAGCAGCTTCTATTCATGTCCATTGCTGTTTAAATTCATTGCTACAGTCTCCTGCTGCAGGAATGCTCCCTGAAAACTCTCAAACATTCCAGCTTTCACTTAGAGCGGCCAAAGAGGGTACAGCTCCAAAGGATAGGAAATATTGAGAAACCAGTGGTGTGGAAATCTCTCAACCTTTTTAAAGTGATCTATATTTAAGTTATATTTACGGGCCACTGAGGAACAGCCCCAAACTGCAGGATTATTGTACTGTGGTAAGGCTTGGTCAGGTACCATTGGTAGCTACATTTGTGTCAAAAAGGAACACTTGAATGTGTGTCCTGACTTTTTAGCGCCTTGTAAATTTGACAGGATTTTATTTTTATGGTCACTGTAAAATGAGTGTTATTGGTGTTTGAACATGTTTAATTTGTGATGAATCATGTGCAAACCCTTGCATTTCGTACTCCTGTATTTGGAGTTGTCTTGATTGTAAAAGACTACATGACACTGAGAAGAAAATGGATCATTCTGCTAGTGCATTCATGGAAATTGACAGAGACTTTATTCTCTTTTATCAGTGCAATTAATTTGCTTCCCTCAGAACTTTTTGAAAGCATCTTAATAACATCTTTTTACTCAACCTCATCTTTTTTCCACAATGCTGAGCCTGGGGATGTTGTCCTTGTCGGTTTCTGGTAGACACGTTGCAGGAACAAGAGCAGTGATATAGATTTCTTTACAAATTTCTGTTAAGTATCAGTAATCATATCTCCTCAAACCCACATCTGTTCCCTGCTCTATGAGCCCAAAACAGTTTCCGCGGTTCCAAATGAGAGGTTCTGTATGGGCTGCACACCTTGGCACTGGGTTAGGTTTACAGCCATGAAGACAATATAGTTTTGTAATTGTCATGCAGTGCATGAAAGGGATAATATCATAATCTCATTAGTTTTTATCTTGTGTACTAGGGAGGTGCTGGATGGATGCTCTAGAGCTGGCTCTTAAATGCTCCAGCCTGTTGAAACGTACCATGATCAGGGAAGGCAAAGAGCTCGACCTGAATTCTTCAAATGAAAACAGCCATGTCAACTTCTATGGTCTTCTGCGGGCAAACAACATGCACAGCAATGAAAATTTCCAGTAAGTATGTCCCTATCATTTCTCTAAAAAAGGAATCAATATGCACTGCACCAAATCTCCTTCAATAATTCATAATCTGTTGTATTACTGATGCTGTTCCAGCTCTCATAATTAATGCAGCGGATCGAGTTCCTTAAGCCAAGCCAGAGTAAAAAAAAAAGTTTTTATTATAACGGAACCTGTCCCATTTATCATTTCTGATTCCCAGAATAGCTCTTGGCAGCTGCATTTGTCTTTTGCTAATATGTTGTTTAAAGGATTGTATAAAAATAGTGTAACAGTGGTATCTAAACTTGTCCCCACAGAGGCCACAGTTAAACATATTATCTAATAATGGGATTTTTTAGCGAAGTCTTAAAGCTTCCAAATTAAATGTGTATTTGATAGTTATTGTTTTTCTGTCCTGGTCCAGCAACTTGTACATTTCCATATATACTAGATATTTTTTATCTTTTAACAAGTTTCAAGCATTGCTATAAATGTTTTTGCTTTTGTATGGTGATAAGAAAATTGCAGGTTTTTACTCGTGTCAAATTAGGATCACCCTCTGCTCTCATTTTCAACATGTCTGAAAGCTACTGCAGCTTGTTTAAAGCCTAAATAAGTCAAGGCAAATTCTGTTTGTACGGTAAATAAGTATGTAAAAGTAGAAGCTTCCCACTGCATTACAGCTTGTTGCCTTTCCTCTCGGAATTCAGTTGGTAAGTGCATCAGTCAAATGTGACCATGTGTCATGCAAGATAGAAAGACCACTGTATGGCATACTGCATTACCTGGGTTCCCTGTATTATAGTGAAACCATGAGTCTCTATAAGGGGGGTCAGACCTGAAGCCCCAAGAAGGAGATTTGGAAGGTGGTATTTTGCTTACACTAATCAACAGGTTTGCTGTGAGAATTTGCTTTGTTTGATTTTGGGTTTTTTTGAGCATTAAAGCAGAATTACAGTAAAATAACAAAAAAGCCTGAAAAGTAAATCTTATTGTAAGAGAACAGAGGCGCCAGCAGGATAAAAGGTAATAAAAGTTTAAAATGTGCTGGCAGGCAGTGGTGGAGTTGCCTCCGGAAAGCAATCTTAAAATACTGTCTGAATTAAACAAATACATTTATTATTGGTACCCCAAAAGATCGTTTCGCAGGCACAGCCTGCTTCATCAGACAATAAGATAGGGGACAAACAGTAGCTCGTCAGTAGCACGAATAGTGTCAGAGGGTCTATTCGTGCTACTGACGAGCTAGTGTTTGTCCCCTATCTTATTGCCTGATGAAGCAGGCTGTGCCTGCGAAACGCGTTGCATCTTTTGGGGTACCAATAATAAATGTATTTGTTTAATTCAGACAGTATTTTGAGATTGCTTTCCGGCGGTAACTCCACCACTGCCTCCCAGCAAATTTTAAAGCTTTTATTACCTTTTTATCCTGCTGGCGCCTCTGTTCTCTTATGATAATACTGTGTCCACCCCTGGTGGAGGGGTGACCTACCCCTACTTTTCTGATCTGCAGAGAGTGACATCTTAATCCTGAGTGAGGACAGGTATAATCTCCTCACCTGCATCTACAGTGGTTGCCTAAGAGGTAACCCATGTTTGTGAGTATATTTATCCACGGTTTCCAATACATACTGAACTATATTGGGCTCTCGATGCTTCTTCTTTATGAAAAGTAAATCTGGTTATTTTCAGACTTTTACTAGCCCCCTGCAGCCTTTGAAGTCACAAAGCCCATTATTTTGCCTGAGGTTGTTGTTTCATTTTAAGAGTAGAAAGATGAGAATGTTTTCTTAACCTCCCTCACGGTAACCCAGAGTCAGGCTCAAGTGGAAAAAAAGAAGCCAAGAGCGGTAACCCTGAGCCTGACTGAGCTCTATGCAGCTTGCAGTGGCCGTTTTAGCTCACCTCCCCCGGGATCCAGATGCTGGAAGCCATTGTCCTTCCTGTCTTCGCAAGCTCTCCACCCTCCTGATGAGATGGTTGTCTGTCTTCATGACAGACAGGAATATCACTACAGGGTTACAGCAATACCAGGAAGACGGAGGGAGAATTGCAGCGCTGGATCCGAGGGTGGTGAGTAAATGCTGGGCTGCAACAGCTCCCTCTGCGGTGTGATCCGATTTTAGCTTTTAAAAGCATGCTAAATTTGCACCGCGTTTAGACCCTAAGTCTGGAAATAATCAAACTGCCGGGGAAGTTAAATTAAAAGAGAGCTTTGTGAGGAAGGTGCACTGATTGTAAGTAGCACAGTGCTCTCTGATTTAACAGGATGGCATGCATATGCAACATGACTGCTTCCATTACTAGCGGGACTCTGACCTGTGTAAGTTTTGGGATTTTTAACCATTTGAGGACTGCAGTGATTAACCCCCCTAAAGACCAGGCACATTATTGTGAAAATGGCCACTGCAGCTTTTAAGGCCAAGCTGCAGGGCCGCACAACACAGCACACAAGTGATTCACCCCCCCCCCCTTTTCCCCCCCCCCCACCAACAGGGCTCTTTGTTGGTGGGGTCTGATCGCCCCCCAGATGTTTGTTTATTTATTGTTGGGTAAATGTTTACTTTTTAAAAAATTTTTTGCTGTTTTATTGATCTCTTTATATTCCCCCCTCCCTCCCTTTCCCCGCTGGCCAATCCCTGTGATCAGCTGTCTTAGGCTTCAGCCTATGACAGCCGATCACCGCCGACAGCCAGGAGGGGACAGCCGTGATCGCAGCGCTGTACAAGTAAATAGACGGCGATCACGCCGTCTAACAGTATCCCCGCTCGGAGACTGAAGAGGGGGCGGAGCTCCGCCCTCCAAGCATGATGCGCGCGCAGCGTGCGCGCGATCTCATGCAAATTAGAGCCCCAGGACTTGACGCCAATTGGCGTTAGGCGGTCCTGGGGCTGCCGCCGCCACGCCCATTGGCGTGGGGCGGTCGGCAAGTAGTTAAACAGATCACATTACTTTGGCATAAAACCAGGTAGTAAAACAGTATGAACAATAAGGAATTGGGAAATGGGTTTTTAGTTGTATCTAAAGCCATACTGTTGTTCCACCGAAAATTTAAAAAATTGTTTTCAAAATTGAGTAGCTGATCAGGAGATACAGCCAGTTACCATTTACGTTGATTGTGACATGCGAAATCCGAAATCCCTCTGGCTGGAGCATGCCAAAGGGAATGAGGATTGGATAGTAAAGGTCCCTTCAGTTTATTATTGAGCCATTTTTACCCATTTTCTCAGATAAAAATCAGGGGTTAAAATTATGCTTGAATTGGTTTATATTAGCTTATATGGTAAATGCACTTCTAGATGCCTGTGAAAAGTCTAAGTAGACATGGCTAGCTTAAAACAGCAAGAACAGCCATACTATCTCAGGAAAACAGCCACATATATAAATAGATAAATACTTGTTCTACTTACATAACATATGTATTGTATTGTCCACATTTTGATTTCGATTAATTTTATATAGTAAATAAAACTATTCCAGGCATTTTCCATCCTTACTGCCTCTGATTGAAGCCAATCCTGATGTTCCCCATTTCCTCCCTTACTCTTTTTTTTTTTTTTTTTTTTTCTGAAGTGATTTCTTTTTATGGGGTTTTAATGATGTGCATTGTGTTTCTAGGTTAAATGACAGTGAAATTGAAAGGCATCACTTTAAAGACCAAGACACATATTCTGACAAGTCTGATAAAGACAATGACCATGATCACGAGGAGTCTGACAATGATGGCATTGGCAAAAGTGAGGAGAGTGACAGCGACACATCAGAGAGGCAAGACGACTCTTTTATCGACCCTGAACCTATGGATATGATCAAAGAGACTATGTACGTAGAAGAAGTGCATGAAGAGCTGGGGGAGGTAAGCATAAACATGCTTTTATTATCACCACATGCAGCATTATGGGTGGAGCTGTTGTAGTACATTTTCCTTGTTTAGAGACTGTCAGGCTGACGAGTCATTTTAGAATTCATGAAACTATGGGCCTCCTGGCCAGTGACCATTGCTACTAATCACAGTTTATTAATGCTAAAGAACCATTTCTCTGTTGTATCCTGCAGTCAAGCAAAATGATTATTCCAGCTACACATTCCACATTATTCTACATTCCTAAAAGACCTGAAGAGACTTCCTTATTCTGTCTGGAGACAAAAGTTAATTGTTATCGTTCATACTTGGAATTCTATCTCTGTTTGCTTTAGAATGGCAGATAGTTCTGTTCAGTTATATAAGTTAATGTTAGTCCAAAGAAGGAATCCCGCTGCACCAGTGGTGAAGTAAAAGTCCAATCTTTACTGCAACGTTAATGGACAGCACAGTTAAATAGCTATTTTAGTGTGCTGTCCATAAATGCTGCAATAAATATTGGACTTTTATTTCACCACTGGTGCAGTGGGATTCTTTCTTAGATTGGTATGTTATGGCTTGTCGTTTTCCTGCTCTCAGTGGTATGGAAATGTAGTGTTTGTGGCGACCCATTTTTGATCTACAAGTTAATGTTAAGCTGAGCTCCAGTAAAAGAGTTAACAATTATGAGATCTCTGGCAAATGACTTGTATTTCTATCTAACCAGTCCTGTGGTGAATACGTGGATCAATACAAAGGTATTCCACCAAAACAGTGACCCAGGATGTCGTTTCCTGGATATTTGCTACTCCACAGTTGGACTGCGGCACACAACTGGCTGCAAAAGTACTTGTATTAATACATTGCAGCCAGTTGCTGGTTGCCTCTTTTTTGTATTTGGTACTTACCTGTGGTTAGTGTTACTGTGGACAATGCAGCCAGATATCACAGCTAGCATCACAACCAGATAGTCTATCAGAAACACACAGGAGATCGGCCTGTGAAGAGCTGCAGCGCACTGTTGAGCCATTCTGTAATGCTGGATGATTTTTCCATTGAGTTCATGAGTTCGTCACCTGAGCTTCCCTGGTGACACTGACAATTTTGCTTTTCATCCATGGAAATGACATAAAAATGTGTTGATAGTTGTAGGTCGAAGCAGGGCTTTTCGGTGCCTGCCGCATGCTTTGCATGGCCATAGCACTAATTCTATAGTCCGCACCCCACACACAGGGTACTTCAGGCATCTGCTGATTGACAGACCCTGAGTTACTTCTCCCTCTGAGTTGTGAATTAATTCTCCTTCTGAGTTGCGATGACTCGGAGGGGGAATATTATTTAACACCCCAACCCAACACCCCTCAAAAAAAAAAAAATTGTGCGGCAGTAGGCTGAGCTTTCATTCGGCTCACCCTGTGCCAAAAAAGCCCTGTGCCAAACTGTCACATACGCATGTAGGTTGTCAGTTTTAGGTTGACAATATTGGCACAAAGGCATGTGAAATGCAGCATGATAGGACATGCTGTATGCAAATAAAATGAAATGTAAAGATTGTTGTGAACTACTGAGAATGTAAGTTCACATCCGTCCGTTAAATTGCACTTCAAAGTCATGGACTGTTTTGAAAGTAGACTTTATAGCTAAAAAAAAGTCCATTAAATTACGTTGCTATTAATATGTTAATAACGAGAATGATTTCTGCCAAACCTTCGGCAATAAACATCAATAAGCAGTGTTATCTGTTAGGCTAGGTCCACACTAGGCACGGTTGCAGGACGGACGCTGCAGTCTGGGATCAGGGGAAGTACCACCAGACCGCAAACTGATCCGTTTAAAAAAAAATGCATCAATTTTACATCAGTTTCCGTTCCGGTTTTTTACCCCAAAAACCGGACAGAAAGCGTCTCTATGGGAATTTGCCCATTAGGAAGGTAGTGGGAGGAGTTTTTGGGAGGAGAAGGAAGTTCAGGCTATCCGTATTTTCATCCGTTTTGGGTGCTATTTTGCCTGTGGATAGATGGAGTTGCATTTTCCCATTGCTTTTCACTACCCATCCGTGTATCCGTGGTCCGTAAAAATGCAGCAATTCCGGACCTTCCATTCAGGTTTTGAAAACGGGTCCCTGCAAATGCTGATGGATCAGTTTTTTTCTTGGGTGAGGACGGCTGTCATTTTTAACGTTAGTATCCGGGACTCCGTTTTTCATCTGGGCTGAAAAACTGAGCCACGGATACGTTTCCGGACCTAGTGTGGACTAGGCCTTAGTCTGTGAAATTGGACTTGCATCTCTGGGCTTTCACAAAATCAATGAAATAGTGTGCTACAGCAGAGTTGAGATCCCTCAGTGCTTTGCTAAACATGCACTGGAGGTGCAGTGCATCTTCCAGCTTCCAGGAGCATTATAAAACGGGCAGTGTTTTTGGCTAAACAGTCCTTAAAGAAGGCATTGTTTGCTATTAATATACTACATGTAATGATATTGACTGCAAAACAAAGCAGAGCATAGCAAGGCAGCCAGGCTTTTTATTAAAGACTTACTTGAACACACATTGCATTGCAGAACGAGGGCTTGATGTGATCGCACATAAAGACGCTCTTTGTTTGCATAGCAAATATATGGATGTTGTGATATAAATAAAGGTGCATTCTTCTGGTGACTTTTGTGTACATTATCTAATGACCTTTGTAAGTGATCATATTGTTATTTGTAGAGCCTCTTATTTTCACAACAATTTTCTTCTCAAGGCTGGTGAAGCATCACAGACTGAGACTGTTTCAGAAGAACACAAGAGTTTGATTTGGACATTGCTGAAGCAGGTGCGGCCAGGAATGGACTTGTCCAAAGTGGTGCTTCCTACTTTCATCCTGGAGCCCCGTTCCTTCCTGGACAAGCTGTCTGACTATTACTATCATGCCGACTTCTTGTCTGAGTGAGTGAGCCCTGTTCCTATGTTGCTTTATGCTAATGATATAGCTGGTCAGGGAAAACCTCAGTGCTTGTGTTCAAAAGTGTATAAGCATGCAAAGTGTAACTTTACCACATTTACTATTATCGATTTATATATTGCCAACATCTCCCGTGGTGCTGTACAATAGAAACAGCATAAGTTATTATGAAGGCGATCCTGACACACCCATCCTCCAGCCTCTTCTGCTTCCAGCCATGTTAATCTGCTGAAAACCTGCCCTTCCCAGTAAGTGGTCAATCAGTGTTGTACACACGCATGATGGATGTCCCCCAACGGGGATTGGGACCCGATCCCTCATGTGACATTGCTGAGCTGAGGCTGTACAGATGCATAGATAGCCTATAGGCTGACGATGTGTTCTGTTATGTGGGAAGGCAGAGGGACAAAGAAGAAATGCAGATGACGTGTCATGCGGTGAGGACAAATATATCAGCCGTTGATCAGCCTGGTGGATTGCTGGCTAGGAGAAGGTCAGGGGTTGTGGCTGCTGTACACACACTGGATTACCGACGCAGGCGGTCTTTATTGGCTACCTCAGCCAACTTTCATCTAGCGTGTGTACGCGCTATTATTGAATTAATTGTCTAATCTACTGAAAACCTCTGACAGTGCCTGCGGGGCCTTTAGAGTCTATAATCCAGCAGCTTTCCCTGTGATTCCTTGCCTATCTTATCTGAAGGTTAGAAACAAATGACTTATGCTGTCAGCCAGCTCACATTTTCTGGCACTAAAGGAGCTCTGATAGGCATTGAGGATCTGTGAGTGGTGTGAAAATGCAAATAAGCAGAAAAAAAGCCTAACTCTAATCTGATACCAAGGTATTCATACATATTTCCCAGCTGGGTTGTACAATGGGAGTTGATATTGGTCTATAGGGTGAAGTCGGTCATCTTCATTTGTATTTTAAAGTCCTCACAGTTTATTAGAACTACTTCAGTAGCCAGAAATGTGAACTGCTTGCATTAATCACTTGCTTCAGACTTTCAGATAAGATGGGCAGGAAACTTGGGGAAAGCTGTCCTTAACTATTTGATACTCAATTACATTTCCTTTAATACATGTAAACTTTACCTTCTATAGAATTGTCTAGTGAATGATTTTAGTTTTGACCAATAATGGGCTTTGAGTTATATTCTACTATTTGGGTCTTATTTTTAAAAGGATGTTTCTATAAAATATACATGTTTTTGGTGATTTGGAGGCACTGTAAGGCCTCTTGCACACTGCAAGTGATTCCGATTCAGATTCCGCTTTTTAATCAGTTTTTACATCCGATTCAGATTCCGATTTGCAGTGTGCAGGGAGCAAACTGCAAATCGGAATCTGAATCGAGTGTAAAAACTGATTAAAAAGCGGAATCGGAATCACTTGCAGTGTGCAAGAGGCCTTATGGTTTTTAATGTATGGTGAATGTGTATTAACACTTATCTAGGTTGAGCTTGACCATTCACAGAGAAATTTCAGTTTAGTAGAGAATAATCCGAAGATTTATGGGAATCATCGTTGCCATTTGCTTACATTTTTTTTAGCATACAAGAGACAATAATTCCAGAGTTTTCCTTGCAGAGAATGCCAGGTGTATTTGAAAACCTGGTTACAGTCACTAGGTGAATCCAATCATCTAATGCTCCAACCAGTGGTTTGATCATGGTCCCACATCTCACACATTGTGGCTAGTTTGAAACCATATATTACAAAAGTATGGGAAGACAACACAACTGTTCATTGTCAAATATATTTAATTTGTACTAAAATGTGCTACGGTGGTCTTCAGGATTCCGCTCAAAAGTGATATTTTTGTGGTAGACACTATGGTTCCATTTTTATTTAAAATATGATCGAGCCATCATGGTATGATTTTATGTCAGGGGTGTATGTGTCAGACACTTAACACTTGGATGATTGTGCGCAAATTTGTTGCATCACAATGAAGGATTAAGTTTTAATTGAACTACCACCTTCAAAGCAAGACCTGACTGTCCTTTAGCGAAGTTTTATGCTTAAACATTTTCTGTGCAGTTGTAACTTTTGAACTATTGTATTGCTTTTGAAAAGTTATGCAACATGAACATTAAATGGAAACACCAAATTTACCATTTCTAAAGATATCTGATATAAAACGACATTTGATTATATTGTATTCATTTTAAACAGATATATCATTTTCTTAATACAAAAGTCATGTTGGCTGCAGAGTGTAACAAATGATCTGCAGCAACATAAATACACCCTCCATTTCTCTTTTTTTAATTTACATGCTTTTTTATATAAAAGGGAAATTCATAGAGGCAAAAATATATGCTCTCAATTAATGAAGGAATGTTTTTTGTCTCTGTTACAGAGCGGCTCTTGAGGAGAATGCCTACAGCCGGATGAAGAAAGTAGTTAAGTGGTACCTATCAGGATTCTATAAAAAGCCAAAGGTTAGACACTTTATATGGAGTATTGTTCAATTTTTCTATTTTTCCCATGCACTGACATTTCAGTAAGAATAGCACTAAAATCATGGTTAGTGAATGTTACACTAATCTTCCAAATGACTGTACATTTTTGTAAAACACCAACAGTGTAGATATTATAATCAGTATATTTACTTGTTTAGAACTATTTTGAAATGTTGATGCTAAATGCAAGAAGTGCAAGTGATGTCATGACCATGGTCCTGACAGTTCCTCTCTGAAGCTCATTGCATTGTGGGAAATAACTGCTATTTCCAGCTGCCAAGCGAGTAGTATCTCCCTCTGTGTGTAGAACTCTCAGAAACAAACTTTCCGCAGAGATCACTTGCCAGTACTAAAGATGATGCCACCTGTGATAAATGTCAGAATGTAAGTCAGGGAGAGGGAAGATTTTACGAGGTGCAAACCCTGACTAAATCATTTATAAATGAATATGGTGTATAAAAAAAAAAAAACAAGCAGTTTTGTTCATTACGTTATTTTCACTACAGTTCTTCCTTTTTTATGTCTGCCAATATCCCACATGTCCTCAGCAGTCGAGAATGGTACTGTTACAGTATGATTTTTCATCTCAGGCCTTGATTATAAGTGCTAGTGCGAACACAGACTTTGAATTAAGTGTCTTTTGACACCTAATGTCAGCATCACTGTTCAGCTCTGCTATGCCAAGAGGATTAAGTGGAGGATGGCTCCTGCACATATGAAATAGCTTGCCGGGTTGTGGTACCTGCAAGGCCCTTTCTCCTTCACAGTGCCAGAGCATCTTCTAAATGTCACGTGACTGTTAGTAGACATACTTTAGCCTCTAAAGCTATGTTTCTCTTGGCCTGAACATTCATTCACTGATCATTAGGGAGGCAGTTTTCAGAAGTAGCGCTATAAAGACACAGTTATTACTACGCAGCTCCTTTTGTTCTGAGGAGAGGCAAAGAGGGATGCCAAGCGGCAGAGGAGCAAGCAGCACCCTGCAATGGGCAGAACAATACAAAACAGTTGTACTTGTTTGTCATTTAGCAATCTGACATGACGACTCACTTATGACCAGCTTGGGACAGCTATACACATGCTAGATTTTTGCACAAGACAACCATGAATGATCACCTCTAACTGCAAAATCCATCTACTAAACCGTAACAAGATTATAGAATCACTACAGGGGTTATGTGTTGTTCTATTGATGTGGTTAGAGCTAAATTACTATGCATATATGACATACACAGAACCGGCCAGTTCTGATCCTTGCCTCATTCTTTCATTTTTAGGGTCTGAAGAAACCTTACAACCCTATTCTCGGAGAAACGTTTCGCTGCTTGTGGATCCATCCAAAAACCAATAGCAAGACCTTTTATATTGCTGAGCAGGTATAGATCATGTCATCTGATCTGTATACAAGCTCCATTGGTAAACTCTATATGCAGTATGTGATGTGTAATGTTTCTATAGAGGATTGGCTAGTTATTTGTACAGGAGATTTTATTAGTCGTTTTCTGCCTCAAATAATCCTTCTTATTGGCTTAGATCTGGTGTTGCCAATCTTGAAGATATAATCTGAGATGGTGGGATGTGAGAACAGTGATAGAAACTACTCTCTCTGCTAACGATTTGTTTTAGCTTGCGTGATATATTTATTAACACTCACTTCTTTACTAGGTTTCTCATCATCCACCAGTGTCTGTCTTTTATGTCAGTAACCGAAAAGATGGGTTTTGCCTAAGTGGGAGTATTCTGGCCAAATCTAAGTTTTATGGTGAGTGAGACTGATCAGTACTATAAGGGGTAAGATAATTTGGAAATGCACAAGAAACGATCAGTATTTTACGGAATTGCTTCGTCTTGTGTTGGTGTGCTGAGTAATCAGGAATTTTTTGTGCATGTTTAAGTGCCATTAGGTGCTTCATTTTGGGGTCAGCCTATAATGACGCTACCCTGGTGACAGTGTTCTTTAAAGTGAAAGGAGGCTTTGACCTCCATTTCACCTTAATCTATGTCAAAATAATTTGCACTGTAAACATCCTGACAGAAGGCCTCATTCACACAATGCCTGTACATTTTATCGTAATGCAGAGCGTTTCAGTTGTAGCACAGATACCATTCATTTAGGGCCCTTTTCCACTGAGAGCAATTTGCTTAAAATCGCAAAACACTCGCGATTTTTAAATTGCTAGGGTTGCTACTATAACATAGGAATCATGAAAAGTATTTTCCACTATTGCGATTCGATTTTAGGTAAATCACAATTCCCTTTTGGAGCGATTTTTGAAGCGATTGTGCTTCAATGTTAAATGCAAAATCGCAATTGCAAACCAAAATTGAAGAAGCCTGCATTTGTGATTTTCTTTTGTGGTTACTAGTGGAGGAGAGTCCTTAATAAATGTCATCCGCTGTTTGATAAAATACATGCCATGGTGCATTTTAAACCAGTGGGTTCTGTGTGTGGGTTCTGTATATATATATATATATATATATATATTAATAATATTTCTTGGTATACAGCATCACCTTTTACAGACGGCACAGAATTTTCCATTGAAGTCTCTAGTAAGACTCCACTTAAAGAGACACTGAAGCGAAAAAAATATATGATATAATGAATTGGTTGTGTACTATGAATAATTACTAGAAGATTAGCAGCAAAGAAAATATTCTCATACTTTTATTTTCAGGTATATAGTGTTTTTTCTAACATTGCATTATTCTATAATATGTGCAGATTACACAACACTCAGCATTCAAAATGATTCTTTCAGAGCAGTCTGTGAAGTAATGACCTCTCCTCTAGCAGAGGAAAAGTAAATAGTCCAGGAACAGTTGAGATAATAAAAGTCAGATAACAGCCCTCTCCACTAACTTAAGGTCCGTACACACGCTGGACTTTAGGCAACGACGGGTCCGTCGTTGCCTCCCGCTGGGTGGGCGTGCCAGCGACAGTCCGGCGTGTGTACGCTCTGTCGTCAGACTGATACGGCTGTTCCTGAGCGATCCGCCGGGCGGATCGCTCAGAAACAGCCGTATCAGTCTGACGACAGAGCGTACACACGCCGGACTGTCGCTGGCACGCCCACCCAGCGGGAGGCAACGACGGACCCGTCGTTGCCTAAAGTCCGGCGTGTGTACGGACCTTATGTCAGAGAGCTTAATGGCTTGTTGGCATAGAGATAACAACTGGAGTTTCTCAACTCTTCCTGTACTGGAAACAATTAGACTGATGTATCTGATCTTAATGTTTTATTTCTTAGCTGTACTACACATACAAATCATAATATCATATTTTTTTTTCGCTTCAGTGTCTCTTTAAAGACAGCTTAGGCCAGGTGTTAATTAGTCACACACTTTAAAATTATCACTTGCTTTCTTTGTGAATTAACATCCTATCCCTAAGCTTAGGAATCAATCCTTAATTTAAGCATGTAATATTTAATTTGAGAGTTTAATCTTTAACTTAAAGAGAACCCGAGGTTTGTTTAAAGAATGTTATCTGCATACAGAGGCTGGATCTGCCTATACAGCCCAGCCTCTGTTGCTATCCCAAACCCCACTAAGGTCCCCCTGCACTCTGCAATCCCTCATAAATCACAGCCATGCTGTGAGGCTGTGTTTACATCTGTAGTGTCAGTCTCAGCTGCTCCCCCGCCTCCTGCATAGCTCCGGTCCCTGCCCCCGTCCCTTCCCCCGTCCCTTCCCTCCAATCAGCAGGGAAGAAAGGGATGCAGGCGGGGACCGGAGTTCTGCAGGAGGCAGGGAGAGCAGCAGACTGACACTATAGAGATAAACACAGCCAGCTCTGACAAGCTGTTTGTCAGCAGCGTGGCTGTGATTTATGAGGGATTGCAGAGTGCGGGGGGACCTTAGGGGGGTTTGGGATAGCAACAGAGGCTGGGCTGTATAGGCAGATCCAGCCTCTGTATGCAGATAATATTCTTCAAACCCACCTCGGGTTCTCTTTAAGGATTTCATGAGGTAAATTGCTTAGTGAATACTAAATGATTTATCACCAAAGTGAGGAGATAAGCTTAGTGAATTGTGGCCATTATGTGCATCTCACTCATTCTGACATCTTTCATGAAGCAGGTTATGCTGAGCTGGCACCTTTGCTGTCAGTATGTTCACAGTACATCCTGGAAAAAATGGCTGTGGTCACAGGCTATGGTGAACGACAAGGCAATCAAAGCCTTCTCTCTCATGTTAAATACTAAAGTTAAGAGCAGATTATGTGGAGTAATAATGTTTTAAATGCCAAATACACATTTTCCACATTAGGGTTGTTGACCGTTATGCAGCTGTTGATGACTGACCAAGACCCTTGTTTTGTTTTATGTATTTTAATTTTCAGACATTCTCATCCCACAGGCAATTCTCTATCGGCTATTCTTGAAGGAGAAGGAAGACTAACATTCCTAAACAGAGGAGAGGATTACACAATGAATATGCCATATGCACACTGTAAAGGTAAACATACCTTAATTTAAGTATGTTACTGCAGAGTGTATAATGTTGTGGATGTAATACATAAATATATGTGTGTTTTCTTAGGAATTCTGTATGGCACAATGACCCTGGAACTTGGAGGGAATGTTAACATCACCTGTGAGAAAACTGGGTACAGTGCCTCTCTGGAGTTTAAACTAAAGGTATGTATGATTTCTGGTTCATATGAACTGAATGGTCACTTTATATGGCACACCCACTACTACTTGGTGATAGCACTGTACGTTGAAGGGATTATGTGTATCTTCTTGAATTAGATTTAAGGGTTTATGTATGATTAACATGTATAAATACATCAGAGAGCAAGACAAAAGCTTGGCAGACAGGGTTTTTGTTCCTAGGCTTGTACAAAGGACAAGGGGGCATGAGCTGCATGCGGAGGAGGAACGATTTCCTATCTGTTTAGAACAGGCTTTCTCAACCAGGTTTCCTTGAGTACTCTGCAGGGGTTCCTTGGCATTTTCCCACATCGTGAGTGAAGTATAATAGAGCACATTATAAAAGAGGATACTGTAAAATTAAGCACTAAATTGTGGGGCAGAATAATAATTCTAAAATTGATAAAAAAAACCTCTAGAATAAGGAGACTGTGGCAGTGTAATAGGGGTAGTGAAGTAAACAGCCTCATTTTTAAAGACCATGCCTCATGAAAAATAAATCCAGGGGTTCCTTGAGATCAAAAAATTGTATGCAGGGTTCCTCCAGGGTACAAAGGTTGAGAAAGACTGGTTTAGAGGTTCTTTACATCAAGAGTGGTTAAAATGTGGAATATTTTACCACATGGAGTAGTTATGGCAAATTCAACATCTACATTTAAAGAGGGATTGGTTGCTTTCCTTGCATTAAAGGACATCCATGGCTATAATTACTAGGTAATTCCCAGTGGGGTTGATCCTGGGGTTTTATCTGACTGCCACATGGAAGAGGGTTTTTTTCCCGTATAAAGGCTTGTCCCAAGCCTTGTAATGGTATTTCACCCTCATCTGGATCAACAGGGATATGGGAGCGTGCAGTAAAGTGTTGTACAAATTTATTATTATTGTATTTATTTTTTTCTGGTTGAACTCTGTGGACGGATGTGGGCGAAAGGGAGGAAGACCAGAGAGTAGAAGTAGTGAGCAATGCAGATTATGTGAAAGCTAGCAGGATTCCCGGCACATGTGCAGAAGCTCTGTGCTGCTCTGTAATCTGACCTGTTGCTCAGCTATTAGAAAAACACTTGGCTTATAACAAAAACAAAATCTTCCTTTAGTTTACCTATGCTTAACATGGTATGTTCTGTATAACCAGTGAATTAATGAGCTGATAACAGAAGAATTCAACTCTGTGACTGGAAAAAAAAATGCACACCATGTGTGCGTCCCAGTGTACAATTCCTTAATAGGGATGACCCTGCTTAGGAGACTTATGGAGAAGCATGTGATCAGCTGATAGATTTGTAAGGGGGGACCCCCCTATGACTTGTACTCCTCTCCTGGAAACGGTACTTTAGCCTGTCATGTTTTTTACAATGTAAGAAGGAAATGAATGACGTTTGTATTGAATGTGTGTGCCCAACTTTTCTCTTTTTTTATGACTTGATTAACAAAATTGAGTGATAATTGAATAGTGTATGAACAGCTTAATATTAAATTACAAAATTTGTGTGTAGCACTGCTTTTTTTAAATAATTTTTTCAATGAAACTTAAGATTTTCTTTATATAATTGGTTTTAATACCATGTGAATTTAGCAAAATTGCTTTGTCAAACTTTGATATGAGGGATCACAACGTATAGTGAAAAGAGCAATGCTGTGATCTCGCATACATCTGTGAAATGGGTTTTTGACTGTTCAGCCCCATCTACACGATACGATTCTTTGTACGATTCAATTACGATTCTATTTACGATCCGATTAAATCCGACATGTCCAATCGGGTTTCGATTCAATTCGATTTGCCATTGTTTTGCAAGAGCAAATCAAATTGAATCGAGTCGAATCCTGATCGGACATGTCGGATTTAATCGGATCGTAAATAGAATCGTAATTGAATCGTACAAGGAATCGTATCGTGTAGATGGGGCTTTCAGGGTAGATTCTAATGCATATCTACGGTAGATGTGTAAGCTTACTGTTTCTTGTCCACTACTCTGTGAAGCTAAAAAGTCCATTATGGCTGATTGGATGAAGGCTTGTTTATTTATGAAGCTGTATACATGCCAGAATATGTATTCTTTCTCCTTATGAATAGGCATTAAATGGTTTATCTTCACCTTCAGCACTAGGCAGTGCAATATAGCTTCTTGGGAATAATGTGTGCCTTTATGGAAGCATATTTTGGCATATTAATGAAATGTTGTTTGACATTTCGTGTATGCCTGAGTGCCTGCCTCCACTTTGTAGCCACAAATTAAATGTCACAATGACATTCTTTGGCTGCCAAGCTTGTCCGTTCTTTGGCGGCCAGTATCTGCTGTGGTGCTGACATAAATGAGGCATTCACTTGCTGCTGTTGTCTGCAGCAATCACAAGTAATGTGAGGGCACTTACTTCTTGTAGGAAGAGGATGAATGTTTTGGCGTCCATGTTTGGTGTCTGCATACCGCATTCCCCTGAAAATAAGACAAGATGTGTTAGGGCTTATTTACAGGGAATGATTTATTTTTTCCATGAACAATATAATTTATTCTTTAAGAAAAAACGAAATAAATCAACATTTAATGAAATAACCATGAAATAAATAGCCATGCCATCACATTCTGGAAAATGTACTAAACATTATATTTCCTTTTTTTCTTTTACCACAATCTACATTTTCCAACTTTAATTGTTTTGGGTCTCTTGGGGTCTTTTGAGTGTGATTCCTTTAGGAGATGTCAGCTTTCCCTGGTGAAGGGTCTGTCTCTCCTGCTGAATTCTATTGCCAAATGAGTTTACTTTTTTTTTTTTTACATGTATGCCTTAGCTGCCAGGAAATTATTTACATTGACTTTTTTTCTGAACTGTAACTAGGGATTATTTTTGAAGTGGGGCTTATTTTGAGCATCCTCAAATCCTGATGAATCATGCTAGGGCTTAAAAGAGCACTATTGTGAAACATTGTAACATTTTAAATGCATAAAAACACATAAATAAAATGTACATTTCTCACAGGGTAAAATGTAATATAAATTACTTTTCTCCTATGTTGCTGTCACTTATAGTAGGTTGTAGAAGTCTGACAGAACCGACAGGTTTTGGGCTAGCACAATCTCATCAGGGATTCTCACGATTTTCTTTATTTTTAAAAGCACAGTGAATGGTAGTCGCTCCGTCCCAAATGCCAGAATAGTGTAAAATATAGGTAGGGCGGGTGGACTTCATCTTTGTATATTTCCTTTCCAGGGAGTGCTTTTGTAAAGAATAAATGAAATATAGAGAATCCCCTATGAAGAGATGGACTAGTAAAAACCTGTTGGTTCCGTCAGATGTCTACCAACTACTGTAATTGACAGCAACATAGAAGAAAAGTAATTTATAGCGCCTTTTATTCTTGAAGAAACCTACTTTTTATTTGTATGTGTTTACATGTAGTTTACATTTTACAGTTTTTTGTGATAGTATTCCTTCATTTTGGGGTAAGTTTTATTTTCAGGGTATGTCTTCTTTTTAGGTAAACAGGGTAGTTGGATCCCTGAGGGCCCATTTACACTTAATCAGTTGATATGCGTTAGTGTGCGTTAGTGCGCATTGGTACGCGGTTTTTCCATAGCAGTGCATTGTGAAAAAGATTTCGGTTAAACGCATTAAGTGTGAACGATGCCATAGAAAAACATGGGCATAAGGCCCCATTCACATCAGCAAACGCGGATGGCCGTGCGTTCGGAACGCAATGCGTACTAACGCATGCCATCTGCGTTTGTATGCGTTGCGTGGCTGATCCCATTTACTGAAAGTGAATGGGTAAGCCACGCGTTTTGGTAAAAAATACGTACAGCATGCGTTTCTGGACCGCACTGGTCCGGAACGCATGGAGTGTGAACATCAGACAGTGCAGTCTATGCACTTTCTGAATTCCTCTGTGTTGGGCTCCTGCACGCGTTACCGAAATCCGGACGGCATCGCGTGCAATGTGAACGGGGCCTTACTTTGAAAATCAATTTTTCTTTCAGTTATAACTGAGAGCAACTGATTAAGTGTTAAAGGGCCCTAACTGTGTAGCTGAGGAATTTGCTCCTGAAATGGTGTGTCTTATAATGTGTAGCTTTCATGGAGAGAGCAGCTTATATTCTTAATGATTTAATTTACTTTGAGTACATCTGTTTTATCCCTGCGGCCAAAATTTAACTAAAATGTATGAAGGATTTTAAGGTAGGTGTCTGGTCAGTATTCAGAAATGCAGCGCATACTGGCAAATACTTCAAGGAGACTTGAAGAGCTTGTAACCAACTTGACCAGTTCTACATGCCAGTAATGCTTAGATTATCTGCTCTCTATGCCTCCAATCCTATTGCAGCTGACTTGCCTTATTTAGAATTGATGGCAACCATCAATTATTGTCTTGCTCCTCTATGCATGCTACATTTTAGCTTGCTATAGTTATCTCCATTATATTGTTACTTTAGCATGAATCATGTACATTTTATGTACTTTTTTGGGGTCAGGTGTTTTTCACTGTTTCAGATTTCTGTTTTGCCAAGGTTAGAAGCTCTGCCAGGCTTCTGTTGAAGTTCCAGTTGATGTTTCACCTCACTTCCTGCTCTTAGTGATACCATCAAGGGAACAGGAAGTTAAGTGACGTCTTTTCAACAGGGACACATTTGCAAAAAAAAAATTGAAGTTGAAAAACAATAATGGCCTGTATTCGCTGTTTGTCTTACGAGGCACAAAATGGCACTTGCGGTGATGCGAGAATGCTTCCGATTTCCTCTAGCCATGCCATGCACCTCTGAGAGGATTTATAAATCAATAATAATAAAGGGGTTGGGATGTGCGATGTGTATTTTTGCTTCATGTCGTCTGATCCTGCACCTCTCACGCATGGGAATCAGACATCAGCCTATTGATTTCAATAGGCTGCATTTCCCCATCTAATTTCATATGCAGGGAAACGCAGCGATTTGGGTCTAGTGGAAATGGGTCATAATATAGTGTTAAGTTTTTTAGTACTTTCTGTGTCTTCATCTTGAATATTCTCCTCACTTCCTGTACCAGTTATATGGAGGTTGATCCACTACAGAACATTAATCTTAACGTGTGCAGATATCACGTGTTAAGATTACCGACATTTACGCAATTTATGCTAATTGTGTAATGTATTACATCCATGCACCACTTGCATTGCTTAAGTGATGCTTGTATACAGCATGTTATGCAGTTAGCGCAAATTGTGAAAATGCCAGTAATCTTCACATGTAATATCTGCACACCATAAGATTTATGTTTTTCAGTGGATAAACAAAAGGGTCACTAAGAATTGGAAATGAGGGAAAATCTTGGATGTGTTAACCCTCTTCCCATTTTTGAAAACTAAAATAAGCTTTGATTGGCGTTACATTCTGTGACATTATTCCTTCAAGCTTAGCTGTACTTTTCACAGCTTCTGTTCAGTCAGATTTTTCCAACAGCCTCAGGTCAGCCCAGTTTTCCCATTTACTAGTATGCACATTAACTGATGTTGGACAGTACTGTAACCGAACTAAAATCAATGTTTCATGTACTTGAGGCCTAAAAGTTGTCCCTAATAACTGATACTCTTATGTTGCCAGTGGCGTAGCAATATGGGTTGCAGAGGTTGTGACCGCATCAGGGCCCTCCGGCCAGAGGGGCCCCACAGGGCCCTCCCTCAACCGCAGTATTGACTCTTTATTGGTCCTGTGTTAGTAATATTCTCTTCTATAGATGCTTTAAATAGTAGTGATCATTAACACACTGTTCCCCATCCCTTTCTTGCACCTCTGACACTGTGGTTGTGCTTGATTGGTTTTGGTGCGCTGTATCAATTGTTATGTATAGAGTGCTTGGGGGGCCCCATGTAAAACTTGCTCTGGGACCCACAGCTTCTTAGCTAAACCACTGTATGTTGCATCATAAATTTATGAGGAGAGCGGAGCCCAATTGTTTACAAGCAGCTGCAGCACAAAGCATTGTCTACACACCCTGTGCATGTTGTGCATTATCTTTTTAAACAGACAACTAGTGGTCCACTTAACATGGGCTAGTTATTTTTATATATGCCATATAGCCAGTTGGAATGACAATAACTTGTACTTGACCTCTATAAAGTGATTAAGTTAGTTATGTACCATAAAATCAAAATATGGGACTAATAAGGCAAAATCTACATTATCAAGCCTTCTGTAACTATGTATTTTACTTTTGTAGTTAGTTCCTTTAATGATTGTTTGTAAACTTGTAATTTTGTTTTGCAGCCCTTTCTTGGCAATGACGATAGTGTAAATCAGATATCCGGGAAAATTAAACTTGGAAAAGAAGTTTTGGCCACCCTGGAGGGACACTGGGTAAGTGTCAACATTAAAATATTACATTAAATATATAGAAGTATATAGAATACGTGTTTGAGGAGGAACATTTCTTTCACACATTTGTATTGCTGACATATTTTCTGCAGCACTTAAGGCTAAATTTACATTGGCAGTTTTGCAAGTCTGGAAAAACCACAAGTCGTGTTTTTACAGTCTTCGTGAGGCAGCCCTGCCCACCATATCCTTTGCGAGGCAATGTGGAAAACTACCATGGCCCATGATACATAGCACATTTGTGTGGGATTGCTGACTATTCTTCAGTTTGATGATTACCCACTCTGAATATAGCAGCAAATGCCTTTCTCTAACCCTCTGTTTGTGATTCACTGTGACTGAGCAGGGAATTAGCTCAGCTTGCCATTGAGTGTTTGATAGGAGGCTGGTAGGACATTATTATTATTATTATTATTTAGTATTTATATAGCGCCGACATATTACGCAGCGCTGTACGGTGTATGTATGTATATATATATATATATATATATATATATATATATTGTCTTCTCACTAACTGTCCCTCAAAGGAGCTCACAATCTAATCCCTACCATTGCCATTGCCATATGTCTATATTATGTAGTGTAAGTACTGTAGGCTAGGGCCAATTTTAGGGGGAGCTAATTAACTTATCCGTATGTTTTTGGAATGTGGGAGGAAACCGGAGTGCCCGGAGGAAACCCACGCAGACACGGAGAGAACATACAAACTCTTTGCAGATAGTGCCCTGGCTGGGACTCGAACCAGGGACCCAGTGCTGCAAGGCGAGAGAGCTAACCACTACGCCACCATGCTGACAGGTTACCTATGGTGGAAGAAAGCTGCACTTTTTTTTAGCACAAGCCTCTCCTCATAGGGTACAGTGGTAGACTGGAACAGGTTCCTTTGATCCCCTCTACCACATCACATAAAGTAGGATTTTTGTTTCTAATTCTGAGAAATGTATTCCTCTTGTCAGAATTGTGTTGTTCTCTCCTCATTCCATGCATAACTATCAGGTGCCATACCAGGAGGTCCAGGCAGAGCCGGCCTTTGGGGGGGGGGGGCAACTGGGGCAATCGGCCCAGGCCCCGCACTTGAACAGCTCCCCCCCGGCCGCGTGCCCGTGCGGCAAGCTGGAGGAGAGCAGCGCAGAGAAGAGGGGGAGCTGTGAGCAGCGGTGGAGAAGGGGGGCTATCTCCCCCCCCCCCCTTCCCTCACCTTAGGGCTCCTTCTCCCTCGCTCGCTCTCCCCTCCGAACTAATGTGCGGGTGGCTGGCAGTGGGCTGAACTCACCTTCCGTCTCGCGCCAGCGCCGGAAGTTCTGGTGCCTCTGGTCTGGACCAGACCAGAGTAGCGGCAAATCCATCCCGCGTCGGCACTGCATCGAGACGGAAAGTAAGTCCCGCCCGCTGCCTGCCAGCCACCCGCACTTTAGTTCGGAGGGGAGAGCGAGCGAGGGAGGGGAGATGGCTCCCCTTCTCCACCGCTGCTCACAGCTCTCCCTCTTCTCTGCGCAGCTCTCCTCCTGCTGGTGGCACACCTGGCTAACTATACTGGGCACATATACCCCTGCCTACATATACTGGGCACATATACCCCTGCCTACATATACTGGGCACATATACCCCTGGCTACATATACTGGGCACATATACCTCTGGCTACATATACTGGGCACATATACCCCTGACTACATATACTGGGGACATATACCTCTGGCTACATATACTGGGGACATATACCCCTGACTACATATACTGGGGACATATACCCCTGACTACATATACTGGCCACATATACACCTGGCTACATATACTGGGCACATATACACCTGGCTACATATACTGGGCACATATACCCCTGGCTACATATACTGGGCACATATATCCCTGGCTACATATACTGGGCACATATATCCCTGGCTACTGGGCACATATACCCCTGGCTACATATACTGGGGACATATACCCCTGACTACATATACTGGGCACATATACCCCTGGCTACCTGTTCTCGGGACATCTCTACCCCTGGCTACCTGTTCTGGGGACATCTATACTGCTGGCCACCTATTCTGGGGACACCTATAGACCTGGGGCTACCCATTTTTGGGGAACCACTGCTGTCAGATTGAGTGTATTTTGGGGAACTGCTGCCAGGTGAGAGGTGTCTACCATATTAAGGGGGCATTCTGCCTATTTATGTGAAATGCTGTCTATTTATGTGCCTCATGACTGTTGAATTTGTCTTGTTGGGGGCCTCATGGTTACTGAATTTGTCTTGTTGGGGGCCTCATGATTGTTGAATTTGTCTTGTTGGGGGGCCTCATGATTGCTGAATTTGCTGAATTTTGCAAGACAAAAGTTACTACAACAATGTGAATTTTGTGAAACGTGAACCTTAGAATTTCCAAATTAATTGAAGCATGAGCTCCCCCACCCCCGCACTTAAAACCACCATGCAAATGTTTGTTTTTATATTGGTTGGCTTAGTGGCCTTTACCCATAATTGTTTTCAAACAATAATAATAAGGAATACTGCTTTAAAGGCGGACAAGCCCATGAACGTGGCGATACGGTATATGGCCTATACTTATGGCTCTAGGCCCCGCATGTGACACTCGCCCCAGGCCCCGCATACTCTAAAGCCGCCTCTGGGTCCAGGTATCCTCCTTGACACATCATACTGTTCTGTATTGAACTTTGCTATTGAACCCAGACTATTGGTCAAAATACAGAAGAGTCACATTTTTGCTTGTCTATAACCAATCTATCTGGACCTACAGCATTTTTTCAGCATAATGTGAAACAATGGCTGTCTGATTCTATAAAGTTGTTGTTTCAGTATATAAAATGTCACTTGTTTCATGCTTTTGAATAAAGCCTTGAATAATGTTATGAACATATGTTGTGTTACAGCAGTTGTAAGCAATGTTAATGTTGTCTGCTTTATTCCAGGATAGTGAGGTTTTTATTCATGACAAGAAGACAGAAATGTCTGAGACATTCTGGAATCCAACATCTGAGATAAAACAGCGCAGATTAATTCGGTGTACAGTGCACCGTGAAGAACAAGGAGAGTTTGAGTCTGAAAGGTAATTTTTTTTCTGCACAAGTTTTCTTGTTCTTCACTTACGACACATACCATAAACTCTTCTTTTTGGACTCTACTTACAGTAAACTCTAAATTTGGCATCCTTCTCAAAAGTGTGTAGCGTTTCTTTTTGCTTATACGGTGCTATCACACTGCACAACCAAGGAGCCTTTTTGTCAATCAGTATAATTGTCAGTCTTGTCAATTTCAGCACAAATCTGATGCACAACTGATCATACCACTGCACTTTGTAGTTTTGTCCCGATCAGTTGAGTACTGGACTATGCAGCAGTCAACCCTCCTCCTCTCTGCAAAAGGTTATCACCTTGCCTTGATCACTGTTTCAATTGATAAACAATCTAAACTCAATTTAATTATCGAACCATCTATCTAACATAAAATTGTATGGTGTGTACCTAGCTTTAGATTTGACCAAGGTGATCGAATATGCCACAGATGTAGATTTAATGTCGACTTAGTGGATGGTGTAAAGGTGGCCATACACTGATAGATTTTCAGCAGATTCGTCCATCAGATAGATTTCTGTCAGATGTCTGTCAGGTCGAATCTGACAGGAATCAATCTGATGTGTGCCACATACTTGGAACAGATTTCACTATTTGGTACTAGGGCCAGTGCTCCTAAAGTATGTGATAACTACAAACCATAACAGCAGAAAAAGTTTTGCAAGTTTTGAATGCAGGATTAGCATCTTTATCACTTAATACACTCAGACCAGTTGCTGTTGAAATTAGATTTTTATGGAGACAATACCGCTTTAAGATTCTTACAGTAGTATGGATTCTATTTCATTTCCATCTGCATCTGAAGTGTTGCCGTTTCGTGTACTTTTTCTTACTTGAGCAGATTAGCCCCACCCAAGAGTCGAAGGTTTGGATTAGCAAATCAATCTTCTGGCAGGTCAGGAGCATTGCTCTGCTCATAACTATAGCTCAACATTGTGTACATTTGCTAATGAGAATGGAGTGATTACTCCAGCTAATGAGTACACATTACCAGTGCACCCTCAGGCAAGTAGGATTGGTCTTCCCTGTGTACTCATTAGCTGGTGTAATCACTAATGAGAATGGAGTGATTACTCCAGCTAATGAGTACACATTACCAGTGCACCCTCAGACAAGTAGGATTGGTCTTCCCTGTGTACTCATTAGCTGGAGTAATTACTAATGAGAATGGAGTGATTACTCCAGCTAATGAGTACACATTACCAGTGCACCCCCAGGCAAGTAGGATTGGTCTTCCCTGTGTACTCATTAGCTGGTGTAATCGCTAATGACAATGGAGTGATTACTCCAGCTAATGAGTATTACCAGTGCACCCCCAGGGCAAGTAGGATTGGTCTTCCCTGTGTACTCATTAGCTGGTGTAATCACTAATGAGAATGGAGTGATTACTCCAGCTATTGAGTACACATTACCAGTGGACCCCCAGGGCAAGTAGGATTGGTCTTCCCTGTGTACTCACTAGCTGGAGTAATTACTAATGAGAATGGAGTGATTACTCCAGCTAATGAGTACACATTACCAGTGCACCCCCAGGGCAAGTAGGATTAGTCTTCCCTGTGTACTCACTAGCTGGAGTAATTACTAATGAGAATGGAGTGATTACTCCAGCTATTGAGTACACATTACCAGTGCACCCCCAGGGCAAGTAGGATTGGTATTCCCTGTCATCATTGCAATAAAACTAGGGAATGGTGCAAAGTGATGTTTGGAATTTGCACAAAGCTCTGACCAGTCACACAGAGATGTGATATTTTTGGGCAGTCCTAGCCATATTATTATTATTACTCTGTTAGTATAATTTACTAGGATGCAGCAGAGTGTAGTTAAAACATTTTTGTTATTGATTTATAAAGCCCCAACCTATTCAATCATACATGATGACCTTCAGTTACAGAATATGCATGATGTTTTTTTTTTTTTTTTTTACCAAAGTACGGTATACTTATGGTACTCATCAAACCAGAACTCCTAGCCCCAGTATTAAATAAGCATTGTGCAGAAATGATGGTAAACTTACTTTTAAAAAGGTTTGATTCTTGGTGAGCAATAATCTTCCTAAAATAAAGGAAAAGCTAGCTGGTAATGTGTTCTTTATCCCTGTAGTGTTTTGTGTTTGAAGCCTATGCCTCAGCCCAGCAGTTACTAGCTGAATTGCCTCTCTGCCCACTCACTGTACTGAATGAGCTCTGCTCTGTGAGAATGGCTGCCTACAGACCCAAGTCTTTCGGTTCAGGAATTAGCTGTTGGGGACCATGTATCACCCACTGATTTTCAAGACCCTGGCTTAGATAATCGCACATTAGAAACACACCCCTTACTTGGGGAATTTAGTTTATTTGTAAATCTATAGCGCCCTGTGTAGAGTTGTAACTGTAAACGTTTGCAATGTATGTACTCCGCATTTTCTAAATGAAGCTTATCTGACTGTATCCACGTCATAAGTGTGTCCATACAATTAGTCGGTGAAAGCCAGTTACTACTCTAAATGTGTTAACTTCTCTCCAAAATGTAGCCATTAAAGCAACAACCTCTATGAGCATAATGTTATAGTTGCTTAATCAGGCCAATAACCAACATATGAGGAGCTCACAAGGCTGAGCAAATACACAGAGCAAAAATGAGATTTAGTTCTGCATATATCCAACAGGCATGTGGGTTAAGCCCCTCTGCTGGCGTTAAGGCCAATCTCCTAGAGGGGTCTCTATACTAACGGTGGGTGCATCCGTATACAACACATACAATGAGCGTATTGATGATTGGACATACGTCTGATATAGGATACAAAGTCTAAGCGCAATTTATTGATAAAAGTGTAGCAATGGCAAATGTAATTTTTAATTAATCTTGGCTGAAGTTTTGAATGTGTTTGTTGGGCCCCATTCACACTTAGGCATTTTCAGAGTAATCTTTGCAGTGTTCCTGATCGCTGGCGTTTCAAAGCAACGTAAAGTCAATGGAAGTGATCTCACTATAGCTATTTGTAACATCGTTTTTCAGAGTGAGTGTGTTTCAGAAAACCTCATAATAAACCAATCAGATTCCAAGTCCCAAAACGCAATAGCTGTAAAATCGCTTTTTTTATTTCATGTAAAGTCGCAAGAAAATTGCTTTTATTTTGCTTGGGAAAACTACAGAAAATCACTCAGCAATTGCAGTCGTGTTTGGCGAGTGTAAATTGGCCCTTACAATATGTTTGTCATGCAAGTCGTGTTCATTAGTACATTCAGTATCTATCATGTCCTTTTTTTTTTTTCTCTTGTGTAGTATAACCCACATACATTTCTGTAACACTATAAAGAACGGGCCATTTATAACCAGTATTTCTGTTCCAGGCTCTGGCAGCAAGTAACTAAGGCAATCAATAACAAGGATCAGACAGAGGCCACTCAGGAGAAATTTGTCTTAGAAGAAGCTCAGAGGAAAGCTGCCAAAGAGAGAAAAGCAAAGGGAGAAGAGTGGACTTGCCATCTCTTTGAACAAGAGCCCATCGCTGGGGAGTGGCATTATAAATATGCTGAGTGAGTTTGCCACCTTGTCTATCCTGTCTGTTCAAATTTGTTGCCACTAGGCAGATATGACAGTGTTGATGTGCACAACTTATTTCTCTGCATAACACTAATGGTATCTCATGCAGGATCTTGTTAGACAGAATGTGTCCTGCATAGTCTATGTGAAATTAGTGCATTGTAAGTAATATCTGAAATAACAACTCTAGATTGATCAGAATTGGGCAAATTACCTTTTCTTAACCAATTGTTTGCTTACTTCATCACAGACATCTAAAAGCGTATCTTCATTAAAACCAATCTGAAGATACACTTTTAGATGTCTGCGATGTATGGAGGTGGAAATTCAGAAACGCCTAAAGACGTTTGTAGCAGCCTTATGAAGTTTTGTGGAAAACTGTGTCCACTGCATATGGAGGCACATTTTCCAAAATGTCTTAAGACATCCGCAGCAGTCTAAGGATTAAAGTGCACTGAGCACCCATCCCATTTTTTTTTTAATGAACATAAGGAAGGTTCATAACTCAGTATGCCATTAGGGAGGGTGGGGGCTAGATTCCACCCGTGGAGCGCATTCCTGACTGCAATGCATGTCAGGAACTGTAGTAGGTAGATGTGAGTACATCTCCCGCCGGGAGGAATCTTTGAACTATAGACAGTGATGGAGCATTCCACACGGATGGGGGAGCTACAGGAGCAGCCCCCCATAGGTAAGCAGTTGCACTCCCCCTAACCCCTGGCGGCTCCCAAACCGCATACTGTGTTACGAAGTTTCACTGTTGAATAAAAAAAGTGTGATGGGTGTTCAGTGAACTTTAAAATTAATTTAGTAGAATGAGTTCCTGTCATGGGCGTCCACAGCATAGGGCAAGAGGAGTCATGTAAATATGACTTCATCCCTGACCACACCCACATTCTGGTCCATGGCCACTCCCATTTTTTGGCACGTTGATTCCCCGGCCCCACCCCTCCCTGTAAAATGTTCTGCGGATGCCCATTGTTCCTGTAATCTTAATAGGTGCTAAGTATAATATGTTCAGCCTGTTGCTGCCGAAAATCTAACTATAAACCCTGTTACCTCCCCTCATGTGACTTTTTGGATTCCAAATTCGTGCAGAGAGGCCTGCATATGATGTGCAATGGGGAAAGGAGAAGGAAGGTGGGTGTGAGATTATATAATGGCATATGGTGTGTGGCATCATTTATTTATACATGTGTGCTGGTGATGATGGCAGCGTGTTTTTGTCACTGCAAAATTTACAATTTGGGTATGATGTACATTATCACTTATGTCATGTTATCACTTATATATACCGGTACATATGTTCCAGCTATTGGCGCAATAAAACCTGCTTGTATATTGTTTTGATCCTTGTTTCCTTTGTGGGTATCCACTCATAGTTTAGTAAAATGGTAACTCATCTGTCCTTAAGGAAGATTTTCTCCTTCAGGGGATATGTTCCTTCCTAATGCAGGGTTAAGCAGCAAGCAGAACATATGGAAGTTGTTTGTTCAGAGGTCCTGTGAGCCAGTTCCTTTCGCCTACCGTCTGATCAGCGTGCCCAGCCACGATTGCTCTCTGTCACCGTGATCACATCAGTAGCTAACAGTATCTGAGAGCAGACAGGTGCATCATTCTGGTATCTGGGGGCATAACACTGCATAAGTCTAATTATTGGTGGATACACATCTGCTTAATTCTCATATCTGGAGAGACCGATCAGCTTAATTCTGGCATGTGGGGGCATATTGCTTTTTAAAGCAAACCTGAAGTGTAAAAACAAATTTCAGGTTTGATACTTGCCTTACCTTAGTTCTGGATAGAAGAGAGCCTTCCTGTTCCTTAACTTGTCGTTCCAGTTCTGTCCTCTGTAGCTATGTGATCCACTGGCTCTTCCGAATGACTTGTGCCCATGAGTAGTTCCAAAGACAAGCGCTGCCCTTCTGGGCATGCATGAGTCCGGTAAACACATGCCCAGTAGGGAATGCGCTCGTCCTCATACTCAGGGACATGAATAGTTCCGAAGAGCTCTTCTACCTAGCAGACACTAGAAGTTAGTGGAATGATAATGCTCTATGCTAGTGCTTCTCAAACCTGTCCTCGTGACTCACCAGCAGTGCATGTTTTGCAGGCAACCTCATCTATGCACAGGTGGGATAATTAGTGTCTCAGCTACATGGAATTCACCTAGCTAAAACACTAATCACCCCACCTGTGCATAGATGAGGTTGCCTGCAACACATGCACCGTTGGGGAATCCCTTGGACAGGTTTGAGAAACACTGCTCTATGCTATCTAGAGCCTTCCCTCTACCAAGGTGAGCATCTAACAAGGTAAGTATCAATCAAACTTAACCAAACCTATTACTGGTGAACAGTAGTTTTCAGAGGATTATTGTAGACTCTTATGAAAATGGTTACATTTCATAGCAGGCTGCTTGATTCCAGCCTAGCCACACTGAGAAATGTACGGGCTCCATCTGTGGCTAAAGCTACACCTTAACATTTATTCTAATAGTGAGTCGTTTTCTAATCATATTTGTGGTTTAGTAAACGAATAATCTTGCCGTGTTTGTTTTATATGTTGCAGTACACGACCATGGGACCCCCTTAACGATCTGATTCAGTTTGAAAATGAAGGTGCCATCCAGACAAAAGTCAGGCATAGGACTCCAATGGTACGTTCGAGCAGTGTAATTAGTCTCAGTAACCAAGGGGCAAAGCGGGAGAAATGCAGATATCAGGTAGGTCTGGAGACACCACAGTGGCTCTTCTCTCGTCTGTCCTATCAAGATCAAGGAAGCATGTGTATGGTGTCAGCTTACACTTACTAACCCTTTTAGCTGTATGGCTCACAAATCGCATCATGTAAGTCTTTACTTCTTTGATTAAAGTGTTTTCCTAAATGTTATAAATCCCTAGTATTGGGGGTCAGTCTTCATCTGTGCAGTTTATAAGAAGTAGGGAAAGCGCTTCTATAGTGCATTAAACCTTTAATTCGATTATCACACATACGATAAGCACTTACATGAAGCTGTAAGATACAGCATGTGTTTAAGGTCTCCTGCATGGTTGCTTTTTTCCACTAAGCCTGGCCAGGGCTTCAGGTTGCATTGGTGACATACAAAGTGGTGCAGTGGGAAGAGCCTCAATCACGCGGGTGCCGTAATGCATCACTTTGGGTTTTGGTACCACGCCTTCCTTAGGACCTGAGGAAGGCGTGGAAAATGCCAAAGCCAGTTGTGACATATCACAGAACCCACTTGATTGAGGCTCCGCCCACCACACCACTTGGATTGCCACAAACGTGACCTGAAGCCCTGGCCAGGCTTAGAGAGAGTGTCCCTGTAGGCGGCCTTATACACATGCTGTATCTTACAGCTTCATGGAAGTGCATATTGTTTGTACAATTATCCAATTAAAAGTGTAATGCACTACAGGAGGGCTTTCTCTCCTCCTTCTACTTCTTCTCAGCTTAACTGGAACCCCCCAGCCAGGAAGTAGCACCGGAGTGCATTCACACTCTGTATTGACAGAAAATAAGATCTCTGTTGAATAACAGGACAGTAGTGCAGGATAACTACATAATCTTTTCATCTGTGCGGTTACCAGTGTCAGTAGGTTTCTAGCAAGATATTTTAGTTATTTCCTTTTATGTCTTCTATGATTTTACTTTGTAATCAGCTGTTTCTGCCTTCACAATTGCTACTAACAGTTTGAACTGCATGGTTTTGTTTGTGATCATCTTATCACAAGAATGATTTAACAGTTTTCAAAATGAGCAAATTGCTAACAATTTCTCAAGTATTCCTAGTATGGAGACATATGACACACCCACATAGATTTTGTTAGGATGATAATCTTATTTGCATTAGTTTTACAGATTTTGGCATTCAAAATTAGTTTTCTGATCTGTGATGACATGCATGTCCATTTTACTTTATTTCCTTATCAAAATAAACACCATATCCACAATAATCATAATGGATTGGACTTTGTGCCGTTGCACCCAAATGCACAAGTCCACAGCAAAGACTTTCCTGTAATAAACCCAGTACAGCCTTGACTTATTTAAAAGCAAACCAGTCGAACAATGTACTGCACATGACTGCAACTGTGCCACCACTAATTTAATGTAGTCTTTCATCCCCCCTAACATGTTCTGATGAGCATATATTGTATTGTTTGCAAACTTTGCAGCCTAATAACAATTTAAAAAGTCCAGCCTGGTCATGACAGATCACCATTGCTAGCGATCATTCAGATTTTTGTGAAAGTTAATAGACTTATAGCGAGAATCTTTAACAATCGTTTTTATGACCGTTCGTTTTTTATCTGTTATTGTTATTTTGCAATAATGAAAGATGGCTTGAGGAACAATCATTTGTCAGTGGAGCTCCACGGTCCATCTTTCCATGGGTACTTAGCTTCAGGATGCTTTGGTATGGCTGTGCTCACTTGACTATTCATGTTATTGTCCTATGAATGGCAATAAGAGATGGTAGATTTTTTTTTATTTATGAGACCAACTGATCTGCATGTAACTATGTACTATCTACTACTACATATCGAAACGTATGGAAGAAGACTGCCTATTTCATGACTGTGCTAATGAAATTCAGACTTTCATAGACCTAGACCTCTTCATTTTAACTGCTTTAAAATGTTCTTTGTGTGATACGATTTGATGTGCTGCATTCATTTTTTTGAATCCGACATGTGACATGAAGAATTGTTTGACTTACAGGTAAGTGTTCCAAAACTAAAACACAAGACCAGTGGACCGCTGAAGAAAGGAGAAAGTGGCTGCTCCTCTCCAGAGCTAGACAACCAGGATTCCTCAGGGAGTGAAGGTAAGAATATCTTTACACAAGGCAGTCCGGTACAGTTGTGGAGGGGCACACCTCTCTATGTAGGATGGGTGCTTGATATTGTGACATAGGCAATGTCATGAGCAAAATAGTCCAACAGTATATCAGCACACCAAATCTTCATGAACACGCTCTTTTATTTGAGCTGTCAATATCCACAAACAGTGAGCCGACAATTGTTTCGGGGGCCAAGCAGGGTCCCCCTTTATCAAGGCGTGTGGTTATCAAGGCGTGTGGTTGTGTCGTAACCACACGCCTTGATAAAGGGGGACCCTGCGTGGCCCCGAAACAATTGTCAGCTCACTGTTTGTGGATATTGACAGCTCAAATAAAAGAGCGTGTTCATGAAGATTTGGTGTGCTGATATACTGTTGGACCATTTTTAGAGGCAGGCGAGGTTGGTAGGCCATCTGGCGACAGTGCCAGAGAGAAGGGGGAGCAGCACAGGTGCAGACAGAGAATGCAGAGAGCGCAGTGGAGCAAGAGGGAAGTAACTCACCATTCAGCCCGGGAGAGATACGTGATCTGGCTTCCTATTCAGTTTCCTTGCTTCCATAGTGGTGTACATGATAACTGATGCTACCGCTATTCGAGTCCAGAAGCCCGAAGAGGCAGACCGATCACGTGGATCCCTCCCGTTACCGGATGGTGAGTTACTGACCTCTCTCTCTGCTGCTCTTTGCATGATGGGGGGGGGGGGTGTGTGGTTTCTAGCTGCCTACACTAGGGGCACCTTTGGATACCTATATTGGAGAGGGATACATTTGGCTTCTTATACTGCAGGGGTCATCTGGCTACCTATTCTGGGTGGATAGGACTACATATGGCTACGTATACTGCATGGGTCATCTGGCTACCTAAACTGGGGGAACATCTGGCTACCTAAGGGGGGTTGAGTTTATATCTGGCTACCTATACTGCGGGGGTCATTTGGCTACCTATACTGGGAGACAACTGGCTACCTATACTAGTTGGGGGCTACATCTGACTACCTTAACTGCAGGGGTCCTCTGGCTATACTGGGGGGAGGCTGCATCTAGCTGCCTAGTACTTGGAGTTCATCTGGATACTGATACTGGGGTGCTGCTATGCTTAGCTACCTAGTATTGGTGGGCTATCTCTGGCCAACTAATGCTGGGGGCTATATCCAGCAACCTATACCTCTGGCTACCACATCACAACCACATACTCGAGAAGAGATTTTTACACCCTCACCCTGGAAAAATTACATAGCCTAGACACTGCCCTGCCTTTACAAAATCTCTACTGTGCTGCATCTTGGTAATATGACTGGCAGTGCCTTTTGCCCTTTAAGCTTCCCTGGTACATTTATTTGAAATTCAGCATGGAGCATGTGGAGATGGTGTTGGAGTACCTATGTACTTAAGCCATTTAACTGTACAGCAATGCCATAATACCTGCCATGAACTATCACGATTTTACGTTCTTGTTTGCATCAGTGTAAGCAATAATGTGCATTTCCCCAATCCTTTTCCAGCGCATCTACTAACACACAGCACTCGAAGCAGGAAAAAGGGAGCAGACCATGGAGAGCTTCAAAGTGCCATAGAATCTATAAAGAGAACTCAAGAGGAAATCAACAGGTAAATGGTGTTCCTTGCCAATACTGGAATTCTACTGGAATTTCATAGAACATTTTTTTTTGTCCTACAGTTCTATAGTTGGGCCTTGCTTTTGACCAAAACATAAAACTGATGTAAAGCTATAGTAAATTAATCTAGATCTATAATTAGATTTTATCGTTGATCCTTCTTTATTCAATGCAGCATTCCCCCCACTCATGAGTTTAATTGAAACATTACATCTCACGTATTTACAAGGAGTGTTGCCCTCAGGGATTGTGTTTCATTTATTCGGGCAACAGTTCAAGGCCAAGTGCTATACAGACTTGTCACTAGCCTAAAGGCTAGGGTCACATCTGTTGCTATAGATGGAGTTGGTTAAACATGCGTGCCACACCGCTGCCAACTTATTTAAATTTTCTGCTTCGCCTATTGACTTACATGCATTCTGTCGCCGTTGGAGTCTGGCAGAAACGTGCTGTTGATTTTGCAATGGCTCGGCAGCAAATCAGGCACTTACGGCGCAACACGACACAGTAAGTGTGCTAGGCCTTATACACTTTCACTGCTGTTATGTTACCATGCATGCAGAAAGTGTAACACAACACAATGTAACCGACGTAGTGTAAAAGGGTCCTAAACTTTAATATGAAATCCCGACTTAAAGAAAAGCTGCACCCAACCATATACAAATATGGTCCACACCTACGTAGTACCACAAAGCCACTTGTGCATGGAGGAAAAGGCTGAGCATGAGCAGCTTTGCACTACTTGGCATGTGTGGACTGTACTTGCTCATGCTCAGTACAGCCATGCTCGTACATGGGCGGCAGTGAAGCCACAAGAACATATTCGCCATTATCCTTTACGGAGGTATCCATTTTTTACTTTTATTTGGCTTCAGGTTCACTTTAATGCCTTGTCTTTGAGACAGTAAGTAGCATTGTTTTTTTTTTTTATCTGGAGCATTAGAAAGAATGCAGTTCCACCTAAATTGCCTGTTTCACTTGGGTTATATAGGTTGTGTGAGAACATGCAGGACTGTCTATCACATCTAAAACCATCTTTCTTTCCTTTGCAGGAATATCATCGCCCTCCGCAGTCGTTTAGCTACAAACGCCTCACACACAGATAACAACTTTCTTCAACAAAGAGACTATTGTATTATTATCTTCCTGATTTTCCTGCAGATCGCCATTAATTACTTGTTCAAGTAAAGAAGGAAAGAAAAAAGTTGTTGTGGAAATGGGCGGGATCTGAAATGGTCTCCATTGGACTGGGACCACTTTTAGCCTTGGCATATTGGAGCGTATCAGATGTTTTGGCCACTGGGGGCAGCATTGTTCTCCTGTCAGAGTTAGCGGTCCTAGACTCTGAAGACATTGTCTGCATTATTATTACAATCTGTCCAAGCTGCCAGTAGCTCACGTGTGAAAGTGCCAGCCTCATCAACCTAACTATTGCTATGTATTAAATGTTGCAATATATTGTGCTTTACACATCATGCCGTTCTTTCAGCAGGAAGTAATACTGTAGTTATAGATGTATATATACTTTTTTATATGTATGTAGGTGGTTGTCTTTTTCCAATTGTAAGGATGAAGATGCTATTGATGACCTCAAAATAAGTTAACTTTCAGTTATGTAAAAAAAAAAAGTCTAGTCAGTTCATAATTAGGGTAAATATCTCGCTGACCAAAAAAAATCCCTGTTATTATTATTATGTTGTTTACTTGTAGCCATGACAGTATAGAAATGGTAGGGCCATTTAACGAATTACAAAGTGTTTCCCCAAGATTTTCCAATATTTTATAATCAGAGAAGAAAATGGATGAAGAAGTTGAAACTCTCCCTCGTGGAAATAATTTTTAGTAAAAGTGTGTGCTGTTGTGCTGTATAAAAGTTTATAAGTCTTCTATTTTTTACTGCCTATTGTTGTAGGACCAAAGTGTTTTCTTGCTGTTGTAAAAAAAAAAAGAGCACATCACTACTCACAGAATTCTTGTTCTCCTATCAATTTATTTATTTTTAGCACTGTTTACTTCACAAAGTGCATGAAGGTTTCAAAGACTGAAATCACACCCATGAGCAAATAACGTTGCTACCAAATGCCTAGTACAGACAGGCACATTAACCTCCTGGTGGTGGGAATTCTGCCACGGCTCCTGCCTTCACACTACACTACGTTATCACGAACGACATCACACACTTACCCTGTGGGCTGTAATGCAATGCGGCGGCAACCATGTGGGGCACAAATCTGGAAGGGGTGCAAAGATAGGGGCAGGTAAAGTATAACAGCACGGGGCACTGGGGGGAGGGGGGCACACATTTTACATTAGAGGGCACAGCGGCCTTGGTAGTGAGGCGAAGTCATTAGGGTGATTCCTGAAAGATTTCATTCTGAAATTGATCGGGAATTTCCCTGCGATTTATGGCGGCCAACAGATCTCTCTCCAATCATATTTGAGAGAGATTTGTCTCTTGGTCAATATGCCCATACATTGTCTGATGTGTGGGCACTTAAAAAAAATGTGTGTATAGCCTTGGCTCGATTGAACTGATAACATGTGAGCAGGTGATGATTGTGAGCCATTGCTTTATACTCCATGATAAGCATTTCAATCATATTGTTGGGATCATTGTACCATCATTGACCCATGTATACCTGCCTTTAGATTTTTTTATGCTAAAGTTTAGTGTAAGGGTAATGCTAATTCACTATTAAATTGAAGGCAAGGGTTCCTAAGATTTTGGTAAAGATTGGTAAACTGAATCACTTCACCAAAAGGCTCAAACAGTAAAACATGCCTGCTGATGTTTCCTACTCAAGTCCATTAAAAAGTTTCTCTGTGGCAGTGTAAACAATATAAGTTAGGAAATCAAGTATAAAGTCCCCTGGACATGAGCAAAGCTAGTGGATGGTTGGGTCCCCCGAGTCCTGACATCCACCCAGAACTAAAAAATAAGTGTCCTTTTTGTTTTTATGTTCCAATCAGACATGCTTGGGGAGCACACACCCATTTCAGAATTTTATAAAGAAACTATTTAGCGTCTTACTTTTTTTATGTCATCCATATGTTTGTTCACTATGGGATGTAGCGAGTTGATTCACTAACGTGAGTTAAAATTTTTATGCACAGAATGCACAACATAAATGTTACTGGTTTTCATGTAAGTAATGTAGCATGGGTGTGCATATAGTGTTGCTTCTATACATAACTTGAGTAGCACTAAGCATGCAAAGAATGCTTTTACTTGCATACATACTGGTAAAATAGGCTATTTGCGCACTGCAATTTTACTGGTATTAAATAAACAGGGCCATAGTTGTAAAAAGGTTTAGGGTTTGATTTGCATTAAATGATTGTATCTTTAATGCAAAAGTAACCCTTTAGCGTCAGTAAGTATGCTGGCATGGTCAACTATACAGCTTCCACAAACATAGGAAAGGGTTGAAGTCTGGCTTGCAGTGATTACTGGGCACTGGCCCACTGCCCCCTGCATTACAGTCCAAGTAGTTGGAATGGGAGAGAGAGGACTCTAGGAATCAAATGGATTACTTAGTTAAGGAGTCTGCAAGACCCTTATGCCAGTACACTTAATGATTTGCCTGCGAAAAGATGTTTCTTTCAAAACAACCAGATTCAATGCAGGACAAAACTTGTGTGTAGCAGTCTCAGCAGATTATAAAGTGTAATTATACCTAACAAACAGCTATACTTTCTATTGAATTATCGAAAGATTCTACACCTTTTATGGTAGTTATTTGGTATTGCTTTGGCTGTGTGGCCCCCTGGCCTACAATGCATAGCACATAGTCTTTCTTTAATTTACTAAAGCAAAGGGTGATGATGAGACTGCAGAATTGTCAACAGTAATATTGTTCTCAGGACAAACTTAAATCTGATTTCTAAGAGTAGCTGGGACACCATTAGGATACCTACAGGCAGATGTCCATAGCCTAATGTGAGTTTACTGTTTGGGTGGAAAATAATCCATCTTCTGATTGGCTAAGGGTGTACATTTGTAGAAAGATCCCAGATGGTAGTCATACCTGAAAATATAATTTAGAGTTTGCAGGTACTCTTTGTATCATGCCTTTAATAAAAGGCAAAGCACTTTGAATACAAAAATATGTTCTTCAACCCTTTGAGCTTGATGCTAGGTATGCGGGAGATGAATGAATGACTCTAAAATATAATCCGAATGCAGCAGCAGCTTTAGACTTTTGCCAAACTGAACTGACAAGCAAACAAAGGCACATGAAGACAGCTCCTCCTGCCAAAGCAGTCACAACATTCCTCACATGCAGCTTCTTTTCAATAGGCAATACTTCCACCGTGTGGAGAATTATGGAATTGCTGCATGTGTCTGTCGTGTCATACCAAATCTGAACTACTAGAATAGCGATGATGATCGTGTAAGATATGTTTATCTTCTTTGTCCAAATGATGTGGACAGTCTTTGTATATTAACCCCACTCTTATTTTATCTTTGAAAATTCAGCTTAGGGCAGACATATGTAGGTAATGAATGCCATAGCATCTTCAACTCTGAATAGTATCCTGAAGGCAAATATCAAAAAATAATCCCATCACTACATGTTGTTTTTAATTTCTACTGTAAAATTGGTGGCTAAATCATGAAGCCATTTAAGGTGACCTCATCTTCAGTGCAAAAAAAGGGATGTATGACACTCTTCTGTAGCAGGCACTGACGTCAAACACATTCACACTTGTCGTGTCTTCACAATAAGCAAGCAACTGTAAAGTTAACCTACATTCTGAATTGTGTTGGCAACTATCCTTCTTGTACAGAAACACCATAAAATGGTGACATGTATGACCTTGTTCTGAACTAGAGTGCACTCCAAAAATGTCTTTATATATGTAAATTGTATATTTGTTAGTTGAAATGAAAGTGAAAAAAATAGCAATATTTAAACTTAGTATGTTACCGCTCCGGAGTTCCACATCAAGCAGCAAATTTCCATGTTTCTTATGAAAGCCATATTGGGCAAGTCCGATTATTTGTAATATTTGAATGTTGTCTTTTTCCAGTCTCATTCATTTATACCGATTGTGCAATGTATTTATAATCTCCAGTGGCCACAGAGAATAATAGATGAAGTCACTAGGCTGTTGGAATCCAGTGTGACACGCTAATTAATATACATTGTTGAAAGAATTCCCAAAACACCATTCAGCACTGGTAAGCTATGAGTGTGCTAGTCATACTGATTTACAGGCTGGATCCAAGGAGCTTGAAAATATGGTGTTTCATGTACTGTGTGTGCACCTTCAGAACTTCTTGTTAGTCCATCCACTTAATGGACCGCATGGAAGTCGCAATGGAAGTTGTGCACATGCAGGAGCTGCAAGCTTTTGGATCCAGTGCCACCCATCTATGAAGTATGATCTGCACACTCCCTTGCCCCCAAGGTGCTGAACGGGACTGGGTAGACTTCTTTTAAGGACAACTATTGCAAAGACACTTCTTGTGTATTTCAATACTGTATATTGTTATAATTCATTCTACTAAACAATATGTTTTTTGCTTTGCAACAAAAGTGATTGTGTCCACAATCAGACTTTCACTTTTCTGCTCTTTGTGGCAGTGGAAAAATGTCAGGCAGTAGATTAAAGTGGTACCATAGTGACATAATGGGGTCAATTCATAAAAGGCTGTGTGGTTAAAAAAAAAAAAAATCTTGTTAGGAAAATACTGCATTCTGTATTTTAGACTTTTGTGTGCTAATTCATAAAAATCTTTGCAGGTGCGAAAGAAGTGCGGTGTTTTACCAAAGCCTGACTGTCTGTAATGGCAGAAGAGTAGTTATCTGTGTTACATGCTGTAACATGCAGACACAGCATTACAATATAAGAGGCATCCCAACTTCCCTTTAGATGTGCATGTTTTGTTCTACTGAATCTGCTTGCTCTGAATCTGCTCTAAAACGGTCCATTAGCCTTTCTTAACATTCTATTTAATTTCCACAGCTTAGAAGAACTTTGTGATTTTTAACCTCCAGCTCCTACGGGAACTCAAGAGGTTAAACAGCCTAAAGCCTAAAGTATCCCGAGGAAGCCTGTTTTTTCCGATCGTTCTGCTGCTGCTGCCTGGGGGGAGATCTCACTGCTTCTGCTTGTGAGTCTCCATTCCCAGCACAGTCCCGCACAGACTTTGCACTCGTATCACCACTTAAGAGCAGACTGTATTGTTTGTGCCTTTACTGCCTGTTCTAATCTTCATGAATTGACATTTACTGACATGTTGAGGTAATTATCACACAAGACTGTAATTTACCTCACTGCTCGGGAATTTCAGTTTTTCATGCAGTGACAGCTTTTTTGAATTGACATTTTCCTAAGTGCTAGGTAAAGTCAGCTGTTTTCTGCATTACCGAATGTGGTAATGCTTTATGAATCGACCCCATAGTCAAATGTGGTAAATTATTCAGGACACCCAGTTTTATGTTAATTATCCTGGTTTCAGCAACACTTTATATATGGATATATTGCTGTATATTGGTATGTAGCCCACCCTCTGTGACATCACAGCCTAGGCTGTTTAGATATGTGGCATTCCCCCAGAGCATTATGGGAGACCAGGTATTCTTTCTACTGGAATCGGAACACAATTTACAAACATTACGCAAGAATGCACCTGGCAGCAGTAAAGATCTCACAATCTGCAATCAATTTCAGAAAGTAAAGCGTGAGGAAATATTTTACAATGGGAAAACACTGCCTAAATAACTTATAAATATTGTAAAAAAAAATTAGCAATTTTATTAATTATGTTCTTTTCAACACAGTTCCTCTTTAAATGTAACAATTGCTTTGTTTTTCTGATATATTCGATCATCTGAGGAGTAGAAAAGACATATCAGCAGTAGGTAGGCTGAATCCCTGACCTGTTGCACATGGTTTAGACCCTTCCACCGTTCCACTACCATACAGGAAAATGAAAGTGACTTGCAGGCACATGATCTGATCTGCAACAAAACAACTTACATTGGCATGAATTACTCGTAATTATTTTGACAGTATCCAGAATTAAGAGAGTAATGTTTTTTTTTCTCTTTTATAAAGTTGTCCTTTAAGTACCCTAAATCTGGAAGATGCTGAGCTAATTTCTCATGCTGTATATATAGTCCCAGAAACTCAGATAAGCACCTTGTGCACAGCTGTGTTGAGGCTGTGCTGAGGAGGTTTTCTTCCTTGCCTGCTAAACCATACTTTGAATGACTTCTTCTGGAGGTACAATTTGATTACGTTCAGGTTACATTTTTTCTAAACTTACCTGGCACAGGAACTAGAACACAATAGTATTGTTACACTTTTCTGTACATTTTGCATATATTTTGTCCTACACTTGCACTTTTTTGGCTGAGACTGAAAGCCCAACAGCTGTCTGGACATAGCTATATGTGCCTTTCTGATAAATGAGTAGGTTAAGTTGGGTTTGTGCCATATACATAATTGCAGGGTTCAAACCCAGCTTTTAACTCTTCTAAGAAGATCTTTCATGTGAAGTCAGATTTTTACTATCTTCTCTTTTGGACATATACAGCCTTTTAATTGAACCCAATTCCTTATTTGGCTACATGGCCATAGAGGAACAAGAGTTGGAGGGTGTCTATCTTGGTTGTATATGCAATGAAGTCATGGTAACCCGCTACATCTTTAATAGCCATAACAACAATCTGAGACCTCTGGCACAAGTGTGACTTTATTTTGATTTTTAAAGAGAAGAGTAAAGGTAGTTTCTGTTTATTTGCATTTCACAGCTTTTTTAATAGTGATTTATGTATTCCTAGTACGGGTCTAGTTAAGGTGGCTACAAACATGTTGAGTTATCCACCCAACATTGCAGAGGTCAGGCCCAGTTTAACTTAAGGTATAGTCACTTGTTCAGCTTTGTTTTCTTCTTGTTAATACATTGTAAACTGTCTGGACTCCTGTGTTTTATGCACGCCTGTTATTTTACCACCAGTGCTTGTTTTGTTTTTTTTGTACTGTTACATTTTAAACAACTTCTAGACTGTTAAATAAAATTCCAGAAGACCAGTGTTATGTATCAATGAAGAGCCAGAACCCATGACAAAACGAATGTGAATAAAAGACAAAACTGTTTATATATGAATAAAGTTTCTTGACAATTTTCTATGTAAAGCTTCGAGCAGGATTACCGTTGTATCTTAGCATAACTGCACATACGCCATTTTTCAGTAGACTTGGAAAATGTCACTGCGCTAGGATGGAACACGATAGACAATGTTTTTGTCTTTTGTAGCATGTTTAAATGTTCATTTGTCTAACATCGTGTTCAATGGCTTTTTCAAAATTAAAGCACTACCACTGGTCAGTAGTTTTGTATTTACATCTAGAATAAAAATGTGATCATGAGAAGAAGCCTTGTTTGTTTCATTTATTATAAGATGGGCCGTGTACTTAGTTTCTCTCAAACATTTAGTAAATGATTTTCAACATGTTGTATGAACTTTAGCCTGACTGATTTGTAGGTGGATTACATTTTGGTATACATGCAGGCTTACATTTATATTTAAGGAGCTTACAGGCGCTAAAACCCTGGAACCTTAATCTCCACTCATTTTACCTGATCACAATGATGTCCCCATTACACAGAACAGGAACGGAGAGAAATGTGGAGAGGATCATTGCTGTCTCCTTATAAAATACTGTTTTTTTTATTCCCTAATACTATAAGAATGCCCCACATTGAGAATGTAAATTGTTTTATGCAGATGTAGGTTTGTTCCAAGTGTGTGACTAGGATGATAACCAGGCAAATACAACAGCAAGCCAAGTAGCATTTTTCAGTATTTTTGTTTGTTTTTTATGTTTACATTCTAAAGTGGATCTGAACTCAGGACTTCCCATCTGCTCTAAAATATTAACTACAGCATAATAACCTTTTATGGGGGGGGGGGGGGGAGAATCTTCATTACAGTTTATGGGAATCTTTAAAAAAAAAACTTTATTTTTTTATTTTTTAAGATTTCACTTTTGCAGATGGCATTGAAAGGGTAGTTAAGCCACTGTGTTTACTGTATGGAGAGCTCAGCAAAGCTTGGTGTACAGAGGCGCCAGAGTAGAATAAAAACGTTTAAAACCCGTCTAAAAGAGGGGGATGTTCAGGTGGACTTACCTCCCTCAAAAATATAAAACTCAATTGAGTCACAATATATCAATACAAAAATGTTTTATTGAACTCCACTTAGTGCAAAGCGTTTCGCAGGTGTGGTCCTGCTTCATCAGGCAAACAGGAGTATAACTCAATGGGTCTAGATGCAGAAGTAAGCGCCTCTGTGGGTAACCCATGTTTGTGAGTATATCTAAATATTTTGCTTTTAACCACAACCAACTTAACAATACTACACCATATCGGGCTCTCGATTTCTCTTTGTTTTTCCAAGCACTGTATGGAGAGCTGCTGATAAGTCTATTTACAGTTCCTGGTAAGAACTTATTAGCCATAACTAATTAGATAGGTTTGCTTAAACAAACAGAACACAGAATTGACTTTCTTCAGCAACTATATGTGGAATAAAGATTTTTCATTGTTTGCTGTGAAACAGTTTGGGTTCATTTTAACCTACAACTACTTTCACAATTTCAATAAATTTAATGCTAGGTACACACAATACAAATTTCTGACAGATTTACGGTCAGATCGATTATTTCCAACAGGTCAGATTTGATTTCCGATCGGTCTTCCATAGGAGTGAACAGAAAATCAAGTGGAAAATCGTTCAGAAATCAGATCTGACCTCTTGGAAATAGTCAATCTGGAAGTAAATCTGTCAGAAAATTGTATCGTGTGTACCTAGCATAACAAACATGTTATTAAAGGGGTTCTTTCGCGAATAAGGAAAAAAATAAAAAGTGGTTTATGCATAAACTATTAAACATCCTTCTAAAATAGTGTAAAAAGTTTTTTTTAAAAAATGAATGGTTTCATCAATGCAACATGTAATGTAAACAGTGACAGATGATGGACTGGGAGGCTAATCCATTTGTCAGGGGTGGATTTTTTTTTACTTTAATTTCACAACCATAACTCCTGCCTACCTAGTTTTCAGTGACATAATCCACTGCTAGCAGGAATCGCTGCCATTATAACCGTAACTGCTGAGCTCCTCAATATGTGTTTACATTGTTGCTAGGCAACCAGACAGCCTGTGCAGGGAGTTGTTTGTGCAAAGAGTCATAAGCTGCTGGGAGAATCAGCCAGAATCAGTCCCATCTACACCATATGATTCTTTGTCAGATTCGATTCAATTTGATTTGATTCATTGATTCGATTTGATTCAATATGACATGTCCGATTCATGATTCGATTAAAATTGAATCGAATCATAAATCGGACATGTCAGATTGAATTAATGAAAGTAAAAAAAAAACACCCCTAACAAATGGATTAGCCTCCCAGTCGTCATCCTCACTGTTTACATAACATGTTGTATTGATAACACCATTCATATTTTAAAAAAACTTTTTACACTATTTTAGAAGGATGTCTAATAGTTTATGCATAAACCACTTAGAGTAAAATACATAAAAAAATTGTTTAAAAAGGGAGGTAGCTGCGGACTTACCTCCCCAAAGAAGACTCAGTTTGGTCAAATAGACAAAAATGGCTTTATTTGACTACGCCACAGTGCAACACGTTTCACAGGTATGACCCGCTTCATCAGGCAAAATAAGGGAGTAACTGGGAGGCCTTAAAAAAAAAAAAAAAAAAAAACTTGGCTAAGAACATAGTTCAGTAAACCATGTGTTCAAATCATACTATTCATTCATTCATAATAAAATAACCGTAAATTCCATCAATAGCAGATTGGATGATCTCATTAGCATACACATTAGATAAACAGTCACTGTACAACAGTCACAAGTACAAATATAACAAATATGACAATAAAAACGTATTCATAATAAAGTATGTGGCCATAATATACATAAGGGTGAAGATAGCATAAGGAATGGGGAATCATGAAGCAGAGCTAATACTAACATAAGTGACAAGCAATCATTTATCATGTAGCTAACAATAAAATATGACTTGCAGTTCAATAGACAAAAGGAAACCGAATGGCACCAGGATGAAATCAGGGGTCTTATCCCTGAAGATAAAGTTTAGGAGACAAGCACTGATTAGTACAGAAAAAAAATGGGCTGTGATAAGTTATAGTGGTGAGGGACTTGGGGGGGAGGTAGCAGGGAGAGGTCAGGACTCTGCAGGGCTGGGAAAACAGACAGGAGATAAACATGAGGCATTAGGGAATGAACTGCAGGTTAAGGTGAGTTGTGTATCTCTATAGTGCTGAGAGGCCTGGCTTATGAAGGAATGAACAGCAGGATGTGCAAAAAAAGTTCCTTACCTGAAATAAGTGTAGTTCAAACCAAGCTGCTCTGTGGTGCATTGAGCCAGAATCCCCTTTTTCCACTGATTATAATACTAATTTCAGTTGAATGTACCACAGAGGAGCTTGGTTTGAACTGCACTTATTTCAGGTACTGTAAGGAACTTTTTTGCATATCCCGCTGTTCATTCCTTCATATCCCCGGCTTCTCTCCTTTTACCCCTCACGGCCCAAATCAGGAAGTAAATAGAAGAATCGGGGATGACTGTTGGCAAATCATTTTGAGAAGGGTGCAGTAATAAAGTAGTGACATCTCAAACGTGCAGAGAGGTACAGGGGAAACGGTGGCCATGTTTAGTGTGGTCAGTAATGCTCCATCCTGAAATATGTCTAGGCCTCAAGGGGATGCAGCATGGGATAGAGTGAGTGTAAAGAGAGAAACTTGGTGTGGGAGAATTCTGTAATAGAATGGAGGCTTAGACGTGCCAATATAAAAAAAAATAATGTGTTGTAAAAATACAGCATGCTTGAATCTCACTTACAGGACATTGTGGAGTATACTGCCATCTAGCACCTAGTCGCCTTAGATGCAACCCAATAAATACCATCCTTCCACACTCCCCATGCTAGAACCAGGCGTTTTCCTGTGTGGCAGCACCAGATTACTTGCCTGCCAGTTTATAGTACCCACTAACTTGTTCTGTTCCCTTACAACCAATGCCCAATACCCAGTTAAGCTACACATCACTTGCACTTCACAATACGTCATACACGTTATATCATGTTCATGCAAATGACAAAATGTTGGGCACTCCACACAACAGGTGCAAAGTAGAGTAGGCCACCATAAGAGAAATATTCTGAAAGGATACCCACTAGTATCTTGCGCCACAATCGCAATACCACTGTATTACGGAAATCTATTGACTTCAGATACTCGGATCAGAGCTGGGACAAGGTCCTCTAGCACCCAAGGCTGAGACACCAAAGTGCGCCCTTCCATCCCTCCCACCCCAGCGGTCACACACTGATTGCTATTAGACTAAGAGGCACCCAACCCCCCCAAACACCTTAATCTCTGGTTATCTGGCTTGCAGTCACTGCTGTGCATCGTGTTTTCTTATTTTTCTCTGCTTCAAACACAACACTGGAATTATAGCTGAGTGAGTTGTGGGCCCCTCCTACACTGCGCCCTGAGGCTGGAGCCTCTCTCGCCTCTGCCTCGGCCCAGCCCTGACTCGGATCTCTATCACCAGATGGTTTAAATAAACAACTTAACATTTTTTTACTAATTCTAATCTCAATCAGACTGTTACTGTGCATCATTCCTATACCCTCCTCTCCTTTTCTATTGAATATATTATAGGTTTTCATGCCTATTTAATAAGGCCAAAAAGTCACTCTCTTTTAGCCTTAATTTTGAATTTTTATACGTCTAGCTATGTAAGCTTGCACTTGTACATATGTTTTTTTAAACATGTTTTTGGATGCTACATTTTATTTATTTATTTTTACTACTTTGCCCATTGCATACATGTATATGAATATACTGTATTGACTTTGTTTTTACCTATAGAGTACTTATTTATGTGGTGTTAATTTTGTATTCCACTAGATGGCAGCATACTCCTCATTGTCCTGTAAGCGAGATTCAAGCATGCTGTATTTTTTTTCAACACGTGAATTTTTTTAAATCGGCACTTCTAAGCCTCCGTTTTCTCTATTACGGAATTCACACCGAGTTTCCATCTACTCTCACTCGCTCTACCCCACGCTGCATTCTCTAATCCCTAGAAACACATCTCAGTGTGGGGCATTTTTGACCATACTAAAGATGGCGACTGTTTCCCCTGCTACTCTCTGCACATGTGCGAGATGTCACGTCTTTCTTTATCATCGTCCTATTCTCAATGTGATTGGCCAACAGTCTCCTGTTCCTTGTGTGTGTTTACTTCCTGACTCCGGCGTAATGCACCATAGAGGCGCTTGGTTTGAACTACTCTTATTTCAGGTAAGGAGCCTTTGTTTTGCACATTCTGCTGCTCATTCCTCCATACTCCAGGCTTCTCTCCTTTTAGCTCTCACAGCCCTATAGAGATATACTCATCACCTTTCCCTGCTGTTCATACCTTCATACACAGGGCTGGTTCTAGCTACTATGAGTCCCCGGGGAAAAAAGTAACTTGGGGGCCCTACTGACACCCCCTTCCCCCCCCCCCCCCCACACACACAGAAAATCCACCCCCAGGGCCCCAAAGCTGGTTGCCTGGCACCCATCACATAATATCATAAGGGGCTCTATTCATAAAAGGTTACCGCAAGTTTTCCGCTCAAAACAGCGGATTTTCCCGTCCATTTAGCAATGTGGGCATTCATAAAAGCTGTTCCCGCATGAAAATCTACAATCCCCCTGCAGAGCGAGAAATTTCTGCCTTCTCCAGTGTTTTTCTAGATTTATCTAGAAAAAAATAACAAAATGGCCATTCATAAAGTTTAGAGGAAGCGGTATGTGGACAGGAAATACCGCTTCCTCTGATTTTGCGGATTACATACAAGCGAATGGGACAGACCTCCCAGAGAGAGCAGTGCACGGAGGGACTCTGCCGGCTGAAGTGTTTCCGCATGCCTTCCGACAGCTTACCGCCAGCTTTCAGCGGGAGATCTCCGCTCTTGCATCGCAGCTGGCAAGATTTTTTTGAATGACCACCCAGAAGTGTAAAATACCGCTGCGGTATTTTACCTCTACGTGTATTTACGCCACAAGTTTTTTATGAATAGAGCCCAAGGTGTCTGTCTTATGTCCCTTCAAAAGCATTGTTGGGATCCCCATTATTTCCCTCCTCCTTTCCCCCATAAATGTAGAGTGTGCACAGAGCGGAGTCTTGCCTAATCCAGGCAGGACTCAGGAGGCAGCACCACACTCTGTGCTTCGGACTTTGGCTGCATATTAACTCTGGCTACAGGTAGGGTAGTGTATTAGTCCCATACCTATGGGTCACCATAGCTGGAGCGGATGTAGGGAAGGGACTTACCTGGGGCTTCCTCCAGTCCCCTGTAGCCTGCGAGATCCCCCAGCATCCTCTCCGTGCCCTCCATGGTCCCGCTGGCGGCTCTGGTAATCCGGCGACTTCGGCTGAAGTCACGCGTGCACACCACCGGCATGTCATCACACTGGTCGCCATAAGCGTCTTGCACATGCACAGTTCAGTCTTAAGAGAACCATGCATGTGCAGAACACTTACAACGACCGGCATGATGACATGCCCCGGGTGTGCGCATGCGTGACTTCAGCCAAAGTTGCCAGATTACCAGAGCTGCCAGCGGGACCACGGAAGGGAGGAAGAGGATGCTGGGGGAACTCGCAGATGAAAGGCTGCAGGAGCAGCCCTGCTTGTCTATAGTTTCATAAAGCCTAGGCAGCACATCCAGAACAACTCATAACCCTGAAGCAGAAGGGATATGAGCTGGTGGCCATATTGGATTTTTCCTGGAGCAATAATGGATAAAAACAAAAGGCACACCAGAGCGGCAAAATTATCAGGTAGAGAATTTATTCTTTACAAGCTATCGACTGATATGTTTATTTTGTGTGAAACTTTAATTTCTGGTTCCCTTTAAGTATTGAGTGCTGTTTCTATATACATTGCATGACTATCAATAGTCTTTCCTAAAACATTGTATGCAGCACTCATACTTCCATGACTGCCAGCCTCTGTGTTGACTTGAAGGACAAAGGAGAATGGCCTGCTCCCCCGTTTCTCTAGGTTATTTCGTCTATGGTATCCTTTAAAGAAGAAATTTTTACTGTACATAACTTTAATCTCCTTAGCAGTAATCCCGAGTCAGGCTCGGTATGGAAGTCCGCAGCTCAGAGCGGTAATCCCGAGCCTGAGTGAGTTATATGCAGGAGCTGCTGCAGATCTCTCTGTGGTATATATATATTTTTTTGTTTTTAGGGTCTAAAAGCTTGTAAAAAAATTGCACGGCTTTTAGACTTGAATCTGGAAATAATCATAACGCCAGGGAGGTTAAGAGGAACTGTACTGAAAATTAATGTAATTAATAAATTGCTTATTTTTTTACTATTTTATGAATTATTTAATTTTGCATCTTGTAAAATCTCTCCTTACCATTTCCTCTTCCTGATTTATAAACTGAAATTTATCACAGGGGACATTTCTAGTGTTCTCAGGTGCAGCTCTGTGTTCCAAAGGCAGTAGAAAAAAAGGTACCTTGTCTCCCAGAATGCTCTGGGAGACATTTCTGCATAGTTAAAAAGCCTAGGCTATGACACTGGAGGGGAGATCTGAATTACAATATATAGATATAGGAAGTGTTTCTGTTGCTGAAACCCGGATAAATTAACATTGAAGTGAGTATCCTTTACTACATTAGAAGTACTAGTATTAGCAGCATGCCTTCGGAAGCACTCGGGGTCCTAAAGGTGCATAATTTGAATGGCGGACAGCAGTGGAGCAAGTGGGATGGAGAGAGGACACGGAAGACTCTTTGCGAACCATGGTCTTCCCTCTACATAGTTGAGTATCTGAGCTGAAGCACCTTTCCTTTACTTTTCATATAGCTTTCTCTGTTAATCTAATTGCCCCCACCCTCTTACAATATGCCCTTTTAGTTTAAACATGGGAGGGAAATACACACACACACACACACACACACACACACACACACACACACACACACACACACACACACACACACACACACACACACACACACACACACACACACACACACACACACACACACACACACACACACACACCCCCCTTGAAGTTTTCCACATTTTGTCATATCACTGCCACGAGCATGAATCAATGTTATTGGAATTCCACATGAAAGACCAACACAAAGTGGTGTACACGTGAGAAGTGGAACGAAAAAATCATACAGGATTCCAACATTTTTTTTTACAAATAAATAGCTGCAAAGTGGGGTGTGCATAATTATTCGGCCCCCTTTGATCTGAGTGCAGTCAGTTGCCCATAGACATTGCCTGATGAGTGCTAATGACTAAATAGAGTGCCCCTGTGTGTAATCTAATGTCAGTACAAATACAGCTGCTCTGTGACAGCCTCAGAGGTTGTCTAAGAGAATCTTGGGAGCAACAACGCCATGAAGTCCAAAGAATACACCAGACAGGTCAGGGATAAAGTTATTGAGAAATTTAAAGCAGGTTAGGGTACAAAAAGATTTCCAAAGCGTTGAACATCCCACGGAGCACTGTTCAAGTGATCATTCAGAAATGGAAGGAGTATGGCACAACTGTAAACCTACCAAGACAAGGCCATCCACCTAATCTCACAGGCCGAACAAGGAGAGCGATGATCAGAAATGCAGTCAAGAGGCCCATGGTGACTCTGGACAAGCTGCAGAGATCTACAGCTCAGGTGGGAGACTCTGTCCATAGGACAACTATTAGTCATGCACTGTACAAAGTTGGCCTTTATGGAAGAGTGGCAAGAAGAAAGGCATTGTTAACAGAAAGTATAAGGAGTCCTGTTTGCAGTTTGCCACAAGCCATGTGGAAGAAGGTGCTGTGGTCAGATGAGACCAAAATGGAACTTTTTGGCCAAAATGCTGTGTGTGGCGGAAAACTAACACTGCACATCACTCTGAACACACCATGCCCACTGTCAAATATGGTGGTGGCAGCATCATGCTCGGGGGGTGCATCTCTTCAGCAGGGACAGGGAAGCTGGTCAAAGTTGATGGGAAGATGGATGGAGCCAAATACAGGGCAAACTTGGAAGAAAACCTCTTGGAGACTGCAAAAGACTTGAGACTGGGGCGGATGTTCACCTTCCAGCAGGACAACGACCCTAAACATAAAGCCAGGGCAACGATGGAATGGTTTAAAACAAAACATATCTATGTGTTAGAATGGCCCAGTCAAAGTCCAGATCTAAATCCAATCGAGAATCTGTGGCAAGATCTGAAAACTGCTGTTCACAAACGCTGTCCATCTAATCTGACTGAGCTAGAGCTGTTTTGCAAAGAAGAATGGGCAAGGATTTCAGTCTCCTGGATGTGAAAAGCTGGTAGAGACATACCCTAAAAGACTGGCAGCTGTAATTGCAGCAATAGGTGGTTCTACAAAGTATTGACTCAGGGGGCCGAATAATTACGCACACCATACTTTGCAGTTATTTATTTGTAAAAAATGTTTAGAATGATGTATGATTTTCTATCCACTTATCACATGTACACCACTTTGTATTAGTCTTTCACGTGGAATTCACATAAAATTGATGCATGTTTGAAGTTTTCCACATTTTGTCACATTACTGCCACAAGGGGGCCGAATACTTTTGCAACCCACTGTAAATTCACCTCGATGATATACAAGGTCAACAGACAACTCAATCTCTTTATTGTGCTTGACCGCAACTTGTTGCTAAAGCTTCCATTGGTAACTGTGGTGGGATCTCCAGGGCACACGCTCTATTTGCCCACTCTCTCTGTCCATGCTCCCATACACCTGTGTGTAGCAGCTGTCGCCAAAAGCAAACTTTCTGAACTCCGTATGTCCTGAAAGCTCTCGGCTGTTGTGCACAGCCATTCAGAAGCGCGATTAACGGGGCATGCAGAGTGGGCAGTGCATACGCTGGCCTGTGACTGTGAGCAGTCCATACCTCTCCAATCTTTTAAGATTACAAAGAGGAACACGCCCCTACCACACCTCTAACCACACACACCACTAAAAATTCATAAGCAAAAAATGCAATTTTAGAATTTGAACCACACTGGCCCTAGCTATCATCACTAGTTTTTATTCATGTTAACATTTGAAATTAAGAAACATCAATTTAAAGGATGGGAATGAGGTTTGGAGACAATTAAACATTTTTCAATAGAAAAATACATACAGTACATTTACATAAATCTATACATCAGTCCTGACAGAGGGAGAAAGAGGGACCGAGAGATTTGGTTTCCAAAGAGGGGTTGTCCCAAAAAAGGGACAGTTGGAAGCTATGCCAGCCAGCAAGAAAAAGCAGCAAAATGATTGGTTAACAAGTTTTAGACTGAAGCAGACACATAGATAAGTGTCTGCTCCTATTGTCCCACAACAGCATATGCTCATTTCTAGCACTTCACCTCTGGTACACGTGTGTCCTTCTCGCCAGTCACTTTATCTGTGTGCTGGTCCTGAACCTACATATACGCATACATTTGAAATCGGCGCAGGAAGACTTGGGCGCAGGATACAGCCGTTATATGGCTGATCCTGCTTCTGCACAAGTCCCGACCGTGTTAATTACTATTCCCCCTCCAGGCTGCCATGGATAGTGGGGAATGATATCATTTGTCTTCCAGCTATTGCAGGAGGCTGAATTATTGTGTTTTAAAAGCAACTTCAGCTCTGTCTTCTGTCGGCGCCGACGTTACTCACTTAGACCCAGTATAGAAGTAATTGCTATTATAGTCTATGGTGGTGCCGGCTGCACCCAAATCTTCCTGCACTGAAAAGGACTGCTCTTGCCCATACTGCCATTATAACTGTGCTGCTTGGCTGTGTAGCTTACTCTTTGATTTGTCCTGACTGTGGGGAAAAAATGGTTATTCTCAAGATGAAGTATTCTATTCTTTGATTTACCCTCTTTTTTTTTATTTTTATATTTACAGCCCTGTTCATCCAGTAGCGATCGTGACTCTCCTGCGTACTGCACTGGAGCTGTGTGCTAGTACTGTCATCTGAGTCATAGCTTGATGACATCATCAAACTTAGACTAGGAAGATACAACTATAGGCAGCTGGTGCTCTACTGGCTCGAGTGCAGAATATGGGAGAACAGTGCTAAAACTGGGGGGAGGTGGCTACTTACCCATCATCTCTGCATAAGAAGGAGGGAGGGAGTTAGAACCACCAGATAATACTATATGTGGGAGAAGGACCACTAGACCACCAGGAAATCTATAAGTCAGATGGGGGACCACTAAACCAATAAGAAATGCTATAGGGAGGACCACTAGGTAATAATGTAAGATGCCCAGCAGGTAAAGCTATATGAGAATGGAGGGACCACTAGACCACCTGGAAACACAATATGAGGGAGGTGGAAACATAAGACCTAATAATTTTTTTTTTTTTTTTTTTTTTATCCAAACACAGGGTAATAAGGGTTTATTTAGGCTTCAGACAAGTCAGCTCTGATCTGGAGAACCTTTGCACTTCCGGGCTGCACAAGTTGCAGCTGATGACCAGCATAGTGCAGCGCATGTATGCAGGCCGTCCCTCACCTCCTCCCAACACCCATGTGTCCGTTCTTTGTCCATCTGTGAGTACAGTTTGTTGGCTCTGGCATGATGACGTGCAACAGACTGCTCTCATGGGAGTAAAAAATCTTTCATGATGTTACTGCAAGATCACCCTCTAAACACGGACTTCAGCTTCCTATTTCTCCATTGCTACTATTACTTCTCCATTATCACTTTAAATACATCACCAGCTATTTTGAGGCTCATCAGCGGATCACTCCCTTAATCCCCGTACACGAAGTGTCCTGTCTGGATGAATCAGACTTTGCTCTCCCCTTTTCCACACAACATATATTTAAGCACATTAGTGCAATAGAAAGTATGCGCTGCTGACGTTTGTTCACAGATTGGCTCTGGTAGAAAGTTAGATCTTGTATTTTACAGTGGTTCTCAAAGTTCAAATTCCTTGAGAGCATCTTTTTTATTTGTTCAAGCTAGCCTGAAATGAGGAAACTCACTTCAGGTTTGATACTTATCTAAGTAGAGGGGAAAGCTCTGGATACCACAGAGCCTTTCTGGTCCTCGGTCCATCCTGTTGTTCTCTTGCCTACCCAGTTTAAGTTATTAGTCCTGCTAGGTCTTCAGCACTCCTCAGGCAGGCTTCCGAACTACTCGCCTCCCCTAGAAGTTCCAAAGAGGAGCTCAACTCTATTGCACATGCGCAATACATACAATGTGATCCAGGGGGCTCCTGGATCAGTTAGCATGGATTACCGCCAATCCAGTCTCCAGTTATCCTTTCATTGTGTTTTGTGAAAATTAAATAATCGCTGTGTGGTTGCGACGCTGCAGATCAGCTCTGTGCTCTCCTCTGAGAGCACAAAACACTGAGAGGAGGGGCAGAGGAATCCAATTAGATGCTTTAAGAGGCTGGGAAGGGACATTACGCAGGAGTGACTCTCCTGCTAAGAATGCTCTGGCCCCTCTACGATTGCTGACAAGCTGGGTTTTGGAAGATTCCTGGGGGGGGCGGCTTTGTGTTGCAGGCGGGTATAGAGAGCGGCCTGGAGGGGGTCACAATGACGTCCTTTAGTTAGGAACCTGCCTCTGTGTCCCATTTGTGCCCACAAATCTGCCTCGTGTACACTTTTGTATTTGATTCAATGTGATTTACAAGGTGATGTGTTATTTGGCTGATAAATATTTAATATTCTTCCTTCTTTAGCAGCGAAAATGTCACAGAGCACAAGAAAACTGGACATAAGTAAAATCCTGCAGGTGGCTGAAAGTTTGGAGAATATTGTTTCCCGATGTTTTGGTCCAGAAGGAGGGCAGGTTCTCTTTATTAAATCCACTGGAGAGCTTCTTATTACAAAAGAAGGAAAAAGAATACTGGAGTCTCTGTTACTGGATCACCCTGTGGCAAGGTAAGTGGGCTTACACGTTATCATTTGTGGAGGACTGGGTTAAATGATCAGTATGTTCCTGATATCATTAATTTACCTGGTCTGCCACCTTTATCAAGTAGCTATAAGACTAGTCTCCAATATGTATACCTAGAGGCATTGATATGGGTTGGCTCTGCCTCAAGACAACTCTAGGATGTCATTAACCCAATGGACACACTGTATTGGGGATGAAACTTTTTTTTTTTCTTGGTAAAATGTAATATGACCTTAAATTAACAAGATAAGTTCAAGTAATGATAGCTCTGCAAGTGTTTTTTTTTTTTTTTTTTTTTTGGGGGGGGGGGGGGGGCAGTCTTGATAGACAGTGACCAAATGCAAGGTAATGGCTGTGATTTTGTTTCTCCTTAGGGTGATCGTGAACTCTGCCTCCAAGCATTACAGTATTACTGGTGATGGAGTGAAATCCTTTGTTCTGCTGCTCTGTGCTTTCATTAGGGAACTCAAAAGAGCAGCCAATAAAAATGAAGACCTGATTTTATCTGGGAAGTCTGCAGTGAAGAATAAAAGCAAATGCCACATGTTAAAAAGAATGAGCAGTTTGCTATTAACCTTCCAAAGCACAGTGCTGGAGCCTGCCATAGCAGAGTGCCTAAGTCCACACTGTCACTCTTTGTACTCTGACGCAGAAGGAAAGGTTACACTGTGCAGAGCAACACTACAGCAAACACTGGATGCATACTTCTCTGGAACTATTGCATGCAACAACCAGGTTTTTATCAGTAGGCTGGCCTGTGATTATCTTTATCAATGTGTCATTTCTGCAGAGGACATTCTAGAGGTAATCAGCCTTATGGACAGATGTTTCTTCGAGTTGCTCACAGAAGTTCCAGGCTTTCCAGTTGATAATTCCAGGACTCTGCCAGGCTTAGTACTTCATCGGGAGTTTTCTGTGTATTGTCCAGCAGAGGGCGAACAGCGAGCGCTCATAGTGACAGATTCAATTCATCAGTCTCTTTCTGCACCTGGAGTAGCTTTTGTTGTCTTTTCGGATATTCAGCTGCGGACTTCCCAGCAGTACTTGCAGCAAAGGATGGGACATGTAATGAAGCAGTTACAGGATAATCAAATCCAGCTAGTGTTGTCACGTGTTAAACAGCATGAAATAGTTCTCTATTATGCAAAACTGTATGGAATCTCAGTAATCGAATGCTTGCCATCAGAAGTGATTGATCTGCTGTGCACACTCACTGGAGTGCATCCAGTGTCATCCCCATTTACTGACGATCTTCTCCCTAATGCTTTCCTTGCAACAAGCTGTCAACCTGTTTTGCTTGGAGACAGAAAGCATGTTCAGCTAGTTTTCAGCAGCACGTTGGCTTTCAGCCTGCACAGCCTTGTTCTGTATGGGCCTGTCAAAGGTCTGACTGAACAGATTGCTTCAGCTGTTCATGGGGCTTTAAAAATGCTCAGATGGCTGTTCCAGCCAGTAGGAGCAGCCTGGGAACAACCAAATAACCCAGATCAGTGTTTACCAAACACGAGTGTGTCAGTGGAAGAGCCAAGTGTCACTTCCAGGGATTGTAATGGTGACTGCTATCCACAAAGAACTGGGCAAGATATACAGGTGGCCTGCACAGACACAGAACCCAATGCTCCTCCAAAATGGACAGCAGACGAGAATACACTCATGCATCCACAGTGCACACATGCATCCACTGGCATGGCTAATACATGCTTCAATAAACTGGAGGCCACTCTTCAGCACAGGATGGAAGAAGAAAGTGGACTTATGTTAGGAAAAATCCCTGCAAATCTGGCCTCATCCCGGCAAGTTCCAACATCTCCAAATGCTGCATTGTTATTACCAGCTGGAGGAGTATTTGAAATGTTACTGCATCATCATCTCCATGAACGTGCCAAAACATACCAAGGAGGGGAGCTTGCAGTGCTCTGTACCGTGTTTGGAGATGCCCTCTTATGCATCCCCAGACATATCTATAAAGACAAGACAGGAAAGATGTGTTTCCCACTTCTGCATTCACAGTATGTTAAAGCATTAAATGGCAAAAAGGCAACAGGCATAGAACAGAGAGGACTGGAATCGGTGTCCGGCAAACACCAGCTCATGGCTTCAGTACTCCATTGCGTTAGTAAGCTTGTGACAATAGACCTGATTGTTGGTGTGAAAAGGGAAACTGGGAGTGAAGCAAAGGAGGAGGATACTTGGCTTCTATAATACAGAGCTGAGGACTCTATAATTATGCACAGTATGATATTGCTCATGCTAAGCTAACATTGTGGGGTGTGGACATTCTGCAAGCTTTGTTTTGTTCTTCATCAAAAAGTAAACAGAGCAATGTGACGCGTGTTTCATACAGTTTATAAAAACCTTATATTAATTTTTTATTTTTTTTAAAGACCCTCGATGCACAGGTGTCAGTAAATATTTGTGAACCCTTTGTTTTGTAGCCTAGATATTTAAAGTGAACCTGAGATGGTGAATTTTTTTTCAACAGTATACATACCTGGGGTTCCTCCAGCTCCTTTCAGCCTAATCGGTTCTTTCGCTGTCCTTTGCCGCCACTAGTCGGGACATACTACGTGATATCAATATTTATAGTCCCTTCAGCACCAGTGGTCCCGGACAGCACTTGTCTCTTTACCACCTCTGGGAATTCTTACAGTTGGTTGCAGAACTCCACAAATTTGAAAGGCGCAGAGTACTTCCAGAAGCATTAGAGTGCCTGGCTGTACTGCGCTGACTGTCGGACTTACCGGGCCGCCCAGCAGGAGATCCAGGAGGCGGAGGAGGATGGCGAGGGACAGATTTGCCTGAAGGCGGCTGGAGGAAGACTCAGGTATGTATTTTTTTTTTTTTTATTATTTTTTTTTTTTTATGGTTTGCCATCTCAGGTACACTTAAAGGTGCGAAAGGTAACAGGTATAAAGCCAATTGATAAAGATTATACTGTTGGTTCTGTTTGGGAGCCAGAATACTGAAATGAAGTACGTTAGTAAACATGAAGCTTAACTGCACTAAAATAAAGGGTACTGTTAGTATATGTTTTTTCCCTATCATCTGAACATCTTAAGTTGGAGACCACCACCACAGGTAGGTATGGGCAAGACCTCCACAAATATTTCCAGCTCCACTCACAAGTACTTCCTCCATGGACAGCCCCAGGGAAGCCTATTTAGGAAAGATATAGTTGCCTGACATAGGCTGCTCTTCCTCTTCCCCCTTCATCCATCTCCATCCAGCAGCACTGTGGACAGCTGAGAGAAGAGGAAGAGCAGAGCACAATGGGGTTGATTCACTATAACAAATAACGTGCCTTATCAGAGTTAGCATGCCTTATCAAAGTAGCATAGCGAGCGCTACAAACTTATGCCTGCTAATTGGCAATGACAAGAGCTCCACTTATCCTGCCCTAAAGCCCCTGCGGGTCCAATCACTTTAAGGGCTAGTTCACACTGGGCAATTTTTCAGTGATTTGCTGATCATTGGCGATCAGCAAAATGCTGCTGCTAATGCAAGCCAGTTGGTAGTGTTCACATGGTAGCGATCGCCAGTGATTAGTGATTTGCTGATCGTGCATGCAGCATTTTTGGAGTGATTCTGGAGCAATTGCATTTCAATGTTACAGAATCACAAAACGCAATCACTCCTAAATTGCTTTCCTGTACGGTGAAAAAACAGCTTTTTTTTTATTGGCCCAATAGGCTGCCTGTCACATGACAGGCAGCCTATTGGGCCAATCAAAGTGCGGGGATAAAGTCCTTTAAAGTAATTGGACCCGCAGGGGCTCAGGGCAGGACGAGTGGAGCTCTCGTCATTGTCAATTAGCAGGCATAAGTTTGTAGTGCTCGGTAATCCCAAAGGCCTGTTTTTGCCGGTGTGGTGCATTGGGGACTGCACAGCTATCGCCAATACACAGTGTGAAACCAGCCTAAGTAGATTACACACAGCTTTATCTTACAGTTTTCTCATAAGTATACATACCCTGATACTATGAATGATGACACACAAACTTTTCTTTCACTCATGGCTAAAGCCATGTATTGTCAAACAACTGTGTTTACTTTTTTTTAAGTCATAATCACTACACAAATCCAAATGACCCTGATCAATGTTTACATACCTCAGTTCTTAATGTATTGCCCCCTTTAACATCAATACAGCTGAAGTCTTTTGTGGGCGTGGTGACTCTTTATCTTCTCAGATGTTAAAGCTGCCCATTTCTTCTTGGCAAAAAGCCTCCAGTTCCAATACATTCTTGGGCTGTCTTGCATAAACTGCATGTTTGAGGTCTCCCCAGAGTGGCTCAAATGTTTCTCCAGTATTTTTTGATATCTTTCTAAATTCATATTGCCATCCATTCTGACCAAACTTCCTCTGCCGTTGTAGCTCACACAGCCCCAAAACATCAGCTAACACCGCCATGATTCACAGTAGCAATCGTGTATCTTTCACCATAGGCCTTATTGACTCCTCTCCACATGTAGCATTTATGGTTGTGGCCAATAAGTTCAATGTTAGTCTCATCACTCCAAATGACTGTATGCCAGAAGTTGTGAGGCTGTCTCTGTGCTGTTGTAAGCGGGATACTTTGTGGCATTTGCATGGTCATAGCTTTATCCTGGCAACTCGACCATGCAGCCCCTCTTTCTTCAAATGCCTCCTTATTGTACATCTTGAAACTGCCACACCACATTAGAAAGTCCTGTATTTCACCTGAAAATATTTGTGGGGTTTTCCTTGCATGCAAAACAATTTTTCTAGCAGTTGTGGCTGAAATTTCAGTGAGTCTACTTGACTGTGCTGTTTCAACAGGAACCACAATTTTCCACGACCTCAAGCAAACCTGAAAAAATGAAAGTAAAAATAAACATACATGTCATACTAAACTGCCACATAGTCTGCTTAACGGTCTCTATGTCCTAACCCCTGTCCTGTTTTATCCACTGTGATCCATGGAATTCTCCATCCTCCAATATAAAAATGGCGATTACCACATAACGGCTTCTGAGTCAGCAATCAGTTAACCAGTAATATTGCTTGAGCCATAGGGAAACATGGATATTATCTTGCACATCAGTTGTTCTTTCAGTTATACAGTAACTGACAGCAACTGATACAGTGATAAAGGGCTGGACAAAATCTTGTCAGAACTGGAAGGAATTGGTGAGCTTCTGAAAGGGAATGCTGGCAGGTACGTATGTATTATTTATTTGCAGGTACATCATATGTTTATTTTAAATAAAGGTATTTCTGTATTAACCTCCTTAGCGGTATGCCCGACACTGTCAGGCATACCACTTCCTGGCCCCAGGAGTCCCCTATGTAAAATTAATGTGATCCAATGGCTGAAACCCCTTTAGCTAGCACTAGGCTAGCTAGTACAAATGCCAGGAATCCCCTGATCCCCTGTTAATACATTACCCCCCCCCCCCCCCCCCCCTGGATCCAGCGATCACGCAGCCTCCCTGCACAGCTTCGGTCTCTATGGGGAGGATCGGGTTTGCGTATGACGTCGGCGATGTCATGACGTCATGTGCGATCCTCCCCATAGAGAAGACCGGAGCTGTAGGGGGGGGAGGCTGCGCCGATCGCCGGATCCAGGCTGGGTAATGTATTAACAGGGGAGCGGCAAAGATCGGGGGGTGCAGGGCATTTATACTGGCTAGCCTAGTGCTAGCTATAGGAGTTTCAGCCATTGGATCTCTGGGGGGCACAAATTGGCAAAACCTCCTGAGCGGCGTACGCTCAGGAGGTTAAGCTGTCCAGCAGGACAGCTTGGCAGTTAGTTAGGCTGGAAAAGAATATTCAACGTTTCTTCAGCAGCTGATTCAACACACATTCCCTTCAACCCTTCTATCTGCTCTCGCAGCATGATCGGAGTCTTGGATCACCAGGGCGGAAATGAGTGCAGTACAAGTGAGCAGCTCTCTGCAGGTGGTCGGGACAGGAGTTCTGTGTGTCTGGAGAGAAAATAGAAGCTACAGGTGTTCCTCCTGCCTCATCTCTTCTGCTTTTCTGCACACACAGTCTGAATTCCAGAGCTCCGTGCATCTTCTTTAATTCCTTGTGTGGTGCGATGAACTAGTGCTCTCTCCTGATGAACCAGGAACATACAAACTGCAGTTCAGGGTTGTAGAGAAGACTTTCTGATTTGGTAAGGTTTACGTTCACAGGATTATCATCTCCACTTTACAACTCAGTATATCTGGTCAGACAAAAAAAAAAAAAAAACCAGCGACAGTTCATCGCCAGGTCCCTCTGTGCAGCAGCCATACACACGGCGCACAGAGGGACAGCGATGCGGCGGAAGCTGTCGCCGAAGGTTCCTCCCCCACCCCCCGCCAGAAGCTCCATGCATTGTGTATGGGTTGCTGTCGCTAGTCCACATACACACGCAATACGCGTAGCAGTACATTTGCGGCGACAGCTCTGGCCACACCAATCGCCTGGCGACAGCTCTGACTAGCGACTGTTCGTGTGTGTTTGTGGCGACAGTTGTGCCCCGTGTGTATGCACCATTAGTCAGGATGTTGGACAGAATGCAATTGTGTGTGGGGGGGGGGGGGGGGGAGTCAGTTGGTGGCAGTGGGCCTAGTACAAATCTGGATCTGTGTATGTATTGTGTAGTGTATGTATTTTAGTCTAGACCCAATTTAGGGGAAGCCATTTAACTCATCGGTATGTTTTTGGGATGTGGTAGGAAACTGGAGTGCTGGTAGGAAACCCATGCAGACTTTGAGAACCTACCAACTCTGTGCACATAGTGCCCTGGCTGGGATTTCAAACTGAGGACCCAGCGTTGCAAGGCGAGAGTTCTAACCACTACGTATTGCCCAAGTAAAGCATTTCAGAGGTGGTGCAGAAGGAGAAAAACTTGTATAATTTAAATATTCCTTGTATTTTTGTAAAATTACCCCAGTAGTTTGTGCAGTGATCATGATTTAAAAAGAGCAACCGCAGTTGTGTGGCAATAAAATGCTTCAGCCAACCACTAACCATGAGTGATAGAAAAGTTTTAGTGTTGGTGTCATTCATATTCTATGAAAAAGGGTTAATAAACCATAAATTCTGCCAGGGTAAACTTATGAGCACAACTGTTTACCTGTGTGTGTGTGTATATGTACAGTGGGTTGCAAAAGTATTCTGCTCCCTTGAAGTTTTCCACATTTTGTCATATTACTGCCACAAACATGAATCAATTTTATTGGAATTCCACATAAAAGACCAACACAAAGTGGTGTACATATGAGAAGTGGAACGAAAATCATACATGATTCCAAACATTTTTTACAAATAAATAACTGCAAAGTGGTGTGTGCATAATTATTCGGCCCCCTTTGATCTGAGTGCAGTCAGTTGCCTATAGACATTGCCTGATGAGTGCTAATGACTAAATAGATTACACCCAGGCGCACTCTAAGGTCAGTACAAATACAGCTGCTCTGTGAGGGCCTCAGAGGTTGTCTAAGAGAATATTGGGAGCAACAACACCGTGAAGTCCAAAGAGCACACCAGACAGGTCAGGGATAAAGTTATTGAGAAATTTTAAAGCAGGCTTAGGCTTCAAAAAGATTTCCAAAGCCTTGAACATCCCACAGAGCACTGTTCAAGTGATCATTTAGAAATGCAAGGAGTATGGCACAACTGTAAACCTACCAAGACTGGCCATCCACCTAAACTCACAGGCCGAACAAGGAGAGCGCTGATCAGAAATGCAGTCAAGAGGCCCATGGTGACTCTGGACGAGCTGCAGAGATCTACAGCTCAGGTGGGAGACTCTGTCCATAGGACAACTATTAGTCATGCACTGTTCAAAGTTGGCCTTTATGGAAGAGTGGCAAGAAGAAATGCATTGTTAACAGAAAGCATAAGAAGTCCTGTTTGCAGTTTGCCACAAGCCATGTGGGGACACAGCAACCACGTGGAAGAAGGTTCTCTGGTCAGATGAGACCAAAATTGAACTTTTTGGCCAAAATGCAAAACGCTATGTGTGGCGGAAAACTAACACTGCACATCACTCTGAACACACCATCCCCACTGTCAAATATGGTGGTGGCAGCATCATGCTCGGGGATTGCATCTCTTCAGCAGGGACAGGGAAGCTGGTCAGAGTTGATGGGAAGATGGATGGAGCCAAATACAGGGCAAACTTGGAAGAAAACCTCTTGGAGACTGCAAAAGACTTGAGACTGGGGCGGAGGTTCACCTTATTATTATTATTATTATTAATTGTATTTATAAAGCGCCAACATATTACGCAGCGCTGCACAATAGATAAATGGGTTAACATACAGGTAGAATATACGGAAACTCACAACAAAACAAGATCATGCAAATGATTTGATAACAATACAGTGTCATAGGTCAAGATAGAGACTGTTCGAGTCTACAAGAAGGGTGGTTGTGAGTAAGATTGCATAATCAAGCTGGATACATTAGGGAGGAGAGCCCTGCCAGAGGCTTACAATCTAAAGGGTGGGGTGGAGACAATAGGTGCGTCTTTTGAGAGGGGGTCTAACAGAACATATTATGATGCTGGTGTAGGGGGGTATGCGAGCGTGAAGAGGTGAGTCTTGAGAGCTTGTTTGAAGGTATTAAAGGTGGGGGCGAGTCTGACGGCTGGTGGGAGAGAGTTCCAGAGAGTTGGTGAAGTCCTGCAATCGTGCGTGTGACTGAGTTATGCGAGGTGCGACTAGGCGCAGGTCATTGGAGGATCGGAGGGGGCGGGCTGGTATGTGCCTGTGGACCAGATCAGAGATGTAGGTCGGGCAGGTCTTGTGCACTGATTTGTAGGCCAAGCACAGGATTTTGAAATTGATCCTAAAGCTGATGGGGAGCCAGTGTAGTGCTTTACAGAGCGGAGTTGTAGAGGCGCTGCGGTGAGAAGAATGTATCAGTCTGGCTACCGCATTCATCACCAATTTAAGTGGGTCAGTACGGTTAGAGGGGAGGCCAGATAAAAGAGAATTGCAGTAGTCTAGGCGGGAGATGACAAGGGCATGGATAAGGAGTTTAGTGGTGTCAGGGGACAGGTAGGAGCGGATCTTGGAGATGTTGCGGAGGTGGAAGTTGCAGGATCTGGCAATACCTTGGATGTGGGCTGTAAAGGAAAGTTCAGAGTCCAGAGTAACGCCTAGACAGCGGGCTTGGGAGGTAGGGTGGATAGTAGTATTTTCAATAGTGACGTGCAGATCTGTGAGGGGTGCAGCTGTGCGGGGTGGGAATATTAGAAGCTCAGTCTTGTCCAAATTAAGCTTCAGGTACCTGGCAGCCATCCAGGAGGAAATGGATGTGAGGCAGGCAGAGACTTTGTCCATGGTAGAGGAGGAGAGATCTGCGGTATGGAGATATATCTGGGTGCCGTCGGCATACAGGTGATAATTGAAACCCATGGAGGAGATGATTTTGCCAATTGAGGCAATATAGAGTGAGAACAGTAGTGGTCCTAGGACGGAACCTTGAGGAACACCAACTGAGAGGGGTGTAGGAGTGGATAAGGAGCCATTGAAAAATACTGTGAAGGAGCGGTTGGAGAGGTAGGAGGAGATCCAGGCTAAGGCTAGGTCCTGAATGCCCATTAGCTGCAGGGAGTGGAGGAGGAGGGAGTGGTCGACAGTGTCAAATGCCGAGGAGAGGTCCAGGAGGAGCAGGATGGAGTATTTACCTTTGGCAAGGGCAAGGTCGTTTACCACTTTGGTGAGGGCTGTTTCTGTAGAATGGGCTGTGCGAAAACCAGACTGCAGGGGATCAAGAAGGGAGTTGGAGTTAAGGAAGTTGGTAAGGCGTTGGTGGGCCAGGCGTTCAAGAATTTTTGAGGCAAAAGGGAGGAGAGAGATTGGGCGGTAGTTGGATGGCAGAGCAGGGTCAAGAGAAGATTTCTTTAACAGGGGAAGCACAGTGGCCTGTTTGAATATGGAGGGGAAGATGCCGGTGGAGAAGGAGAGGTTGAACAGATGGGTGAGGACAGGGGCCAGATCAGAAAAATAGGGGCGCAGAGAATCAGATGGGACCGGATCTAGGGGGCAGGAAGTGGCAGGTGAAGTTGCCAGCAGCTGGTTGACTTCCTCCACCGTGACAGGATTGAAGGAGGTAAGGGAGGAGAAAGAGGCAGGAGTCGGATGTGGTGGGGAGGCGGGGGCGATAGAGTGGAGGAGAGAAATATCCCTCCGGATGGTTGTAATTTTGTTGATAAAGTAGTTTGATAGGTCAGTGGCTGAGAGGGTGGAGGTTGGGGGGAAGGTGTGGGGTTAAGTAGGGCATTGAAGGTGGCAAAAAGACGACGTGAGTTGGAGGCTTGGGTAGCGATCAAGTGAGTGAAGTATATCTGTTTACTATCAGCGAGGGCAGTATGGTACGTCTGAAACTTGGTCTTGTATCCCAGGAAATCATTGTTGTGGCGGGATTTCCTCCATTTGCGTTCTGCAGCTCGTGTCTCATTTTGTAGTTTTTTTGTGAGGGCAGTGTGCCAAGGTTGGGGGTTGGGGCGACTGTTGGTACGAAAGGTCAGGGGAGCAGCATGATCTAAGGCTGCGGAGAGGTTACTGTTGTATTGAGCTGCCGCTTCGTTGGGGCAGGTTAGGCTGGGGAGGGAGGAGGAGAGAGAGTGGAGGGATGTGGCTAGTACATTGGGGTCAAGGTTGCGCAGATCTCTCTGCCAATGTCCAGTTTGGGGAGGGGGACAGGGGGTGCTGGATGGAGTGAGGGTGAAGGTGATGAGGTGGTGGTCGGAGATGGGGAATGTTGTAATGTCCAGGTTGGTAAGTGCGATGGCTTTGGAGAAAATTAGGTCCAAAGTATTACCAGCACTGTGGGTTGTGGCGTTAGTATGCTGAGTGAGGCCAAGGGAGTTGGTGAGCGAGAGAAGCTGAGTGGCAGCAGAGGTGGTAGGCTCATCAATTGGAATGTTAAAGTCTCCGAGGATGATTGTTGGGAGGTCGGAGGACAGGATGTGTGGGAGCCAGGAGGCAAGGTTTTCTAGAAAGTGCGATATTGTACTGGAGGGGGGGCGGTATAGGACTGCAATAATGGCTGGGAGGGGATGATAGAGGCGGATAACATGGGCTTTAAAGGAGGTAAAGTAAAGAGAAGGGGGAGGGGTAAGGACACAGAAGGTGCAGGATGGGGAGAGGAGTAGGCCCACCCCTCCCCCAGGCCTGTTATCTGGTCTTGGGGTATGGCTGAGGTGTAGACCCCCGTAGGATAGGGCTGCAGCTGCAGGCAGGTCCGAGGGGGTGAGCCAGGTCTCCGTAGGGGCAAGAAAGGTGAGGGTTTTTGAGATAAAGAGGTCATGGATAGTTGTAAGCTTGTTGCGGATAGATCTGGCATTCCAGAGAGTGCCAGATAGAGGAAGAGATTGTCTGAGTATGGGGCGGATGGGAATGAGATTGGGGCGAGAATGTTCGTGGGAATGGGGAGGGTGGGAGGTGCGGCGGGGAGAGGGGCTTGGTGGGTGAATTTGTTGTGGTGGGTGAGGTGGGAAGTATGAGGAGGGGAATGGGGGGGCTGGGAGACCAGAGTGGGCCTGGGGTTAGGATGTGTGGTGAGCAGTGGACAAGGGAGCAGGGGGAGGAGCAGATGGAGCCAGAACATGAGGCACCAATAGGGCGGGTGATCAAGGGAAAGAGGAGGGGGTATGAGGGGGGTACGCATAATGATGTGTTGGGGATACATACTGTTGCACTGGGAGTAGTGGTGAAAATAGGTAGGGAAAATGGTGTAGCAGAGGTTGGAGGATACTTGGTGGTGGGCTTACCTAGGGCAATGGAGCAGCGTTTAGTCGTTTATCAGTGCAGTTTGTATGTATTTGATGGGGTGGCTTGTACACTGTGCAGTTCAGATTCAAAGGCAGAGATGATCTAGTTAGACAGCAATAGTGTGCAGCAATACAAGTAAGTTACAACAAAGGTAATGTTACCTTGATGTGGTGCTTATTTCTGCTGAATTACTGGTGAATTTTGGTAAATTTGTTTTTGCCCTTTGAAAGCTGCCCTTGGAAAGCGAACCTACTTGTCGAACCGACAAGGTGTTTCTCCTTATATACACATAGCTATAGCAATGTGTAATGAGGAAGGTCAGCTGGCAGACAATATGCAAATTAAGTAATAGGGGTGGTCTTATTTCCTGCAACTTCAAACAGATCCGTATGTGATACAGGCTTTGATGGAAATTGCAGATCAGCCACCAGAAAACAAAGTGTGAACAAACAAAGCCAGAATTCAATAGCAATTACACCTTCCAGCAGGACAACGATGGAATGGGATAAAACAAAACATATCTATGTGCTAGAATGGCCCTGTCAAAGTCCAGATCTAAATCCAATCGAGAATCTGTGGCAAGATCTGAAAACTGCTGTTCACAAACGCTGTCCATCTAATCTGACTGAGCTGGAGCAGTTTTGCAAAGAAGAATAGGCAAGGATTTCAGTCTCTAGATGTGCAAAGCTGGTAGAGACATACCCTAAAAGACTGGCAGCTGTAATTGCAGCAAAAGGTGGTTCTACAAAGTATTGACTCAGGGGGCCAAATAATTACGCACACCCCACTTTGCAGTTATTGATTTGTAAAAAAATGTTTGGAATAATGTATGATTTTCGTTCCACTTCTCACATGTACACCACATTGTATTGGTCTTTCATGTGGAATGCCAATAAAATTAATGCATGTTTGTGGCAGTAATGTGACAAAATGTGGAAAACTTCAAGGGGGCCGAATACTTTTGCAACCCACTGTATGTATGTATGTATGTACACTGTGTATGTATATATATATATATATATATATATATATATATATATATATATATATATATATATATGTATATGTATGTGTGTATATATGTATATGTATGTGTGTATATATGTATATGTATGTGTGTGTGTGTGTGTGTGTATATATATATATATATATATATATATATATATATATATATATATATATATATATATATATACACGTGTGTGTATATATATGTATATATATATATATATGGTACATGGAGGTGGGCAAGTTTGTATACTCCCTAAAGCCTGGTACATACTGTCAATTAAGATTTGCCAATCGCAGACCAATTTTACCACTTCCATCTAGTATGAGAGTTAACAGATGTTGAATACTGAGCATATTGTATAGATAAACCCTCGTACTACCTGCAGTTGGTAAAATTGGTCAGTGATTAGCCAATCATAATTTAAGGTATGTACCAGGCTTATGTCTCTGGTTAGCATTGTATTTCTATAAAAAATAAAACTATTCGCTTTGGTACTTTGCCTCTGACCCAGAATGATTATACTGATACGGTGTCCCAACTCCAGTGCCTGCTGGATGCTGTCAGTGTGATGGTTAGTAAACTCCAGGCAGCATTTTTGCTTGCAGGATTCAGATGGAAAGCAGCCTAATGTTTACAACAGGCACAAAGCAACCATTTCTATTGCAGGATATAAATGTATGACATCCTAAATGTTACTGCTCAAGCATAACAAGTAGTTGGGACACATCTGTGTGCTATGAATTGCTTATAGGAGCTTGAATCACATGCTGTCTTTAGGACAGATCTGCTAAATGGTGTGAAAGATAATTTCTGCCTATAAATATCTATAGAATTCACCATAGAAAAGTGTTGTGTTATGTCAGTGTTATATTTTCTCTGAAGGCAGGATATATTGTGGAGATAGATGGATAGATAGATATAGATGTATGTATACAGGGCTGGGCTTTGCTCTGCATGACTGATAGCTCAGAAGGGGCGCAGTAACTGCCACAAAGTTCCACTGCCAACCTTGGTGAAGCTCGTCACGCACAGGCATGTGCCATGTGTGCAGCCAATGAGTTTTACCTCATTGTGGATCTCGGGGAGGTGAGTAACTTCACCCTTTCACTGCACACTCTGCATTGAGGGAACACAGTCTCTCTCCACCACATAAATTGGACACTTTGGCTACCTTTACTGGTGTGCTCTCTGGTTACCTATACTGGGGGAGATGCTCTCTGGCTACCTAATACTGGGAGTGCTCTCTCTGATTGCCTAATACTGGGGGCTCCTCTGGCTACCTATAGTGGGGGAGACATATCTGGATACATAAACGGGCAGGGCCAGACTTCTGGATAGGCCACAAAGGCCTGGGCCTTGAGTGGCCAAGCCCCGGGGTCACCTGAACATGAAATAGGGATTTCTACATATGAAAAAGAAGGCTGCAAATGGGGAGCAACACATAAAAAGAAGGCTAATTCTCATAGGAGTTGTACATAATAGAGAGGGGCTGCAAACATGAGTGTTACATATGGAAGATGGGACTACACATGGAATGGGAGGGGCACTGCTGCACTTGGAACGTAAGCCCTAACATACTTGGCCTAGGGGCAGAAAAATTATAAATATGGCCTTGTACATCGCGCTACCAACTTTGGGGGGGGGGGGAGGATGCTACCTAACACAGGTGGCAGCTCTGTCTGCTGCCTTTCACCAGTGTGTCCAACTGCTATTAAACCTAGAAACTGCCCTGACCCTCTTTCCGCATCTACCTCACAGCATCCTCAGTAGCTTCACTCTCTCCCCTCCAGACCATAAATATGACCCTCTCTCTCCCCAACCACCCTCAGTATATTTAGTAGCCTCACTCTTCCCCCCCCCCCCCCAGACCCTCAGTAAGCCCCTCTCTCTTTCCCCAGCCACCAGTTTGCATCCTCAATAGCCTCACCGTCTCACCCAGCTGCTCAGCAACCCCCTTTTGGTTCTCACTCATTCCACAACACCCGCAAACAAGGCCTCACTCTTTCCCAGACCCTGAATAAAGGTGCATACATGGACTGTAACTATTGTCCTTGATTGTGCATCGATTGTTAAAGTGAACCGGAGATGGTACACTATCGCTAATTTATCCTTACCTGGTGCTTCCTCTAGCCCCATAAGCACTGTGGCTTCCCTCGCCATCCTCTTCAGCCCCTCTGTTCTGGCGGTACGACTCCCAGTAATCCTGTCAATAGCCGCCAGTCTTGGGCTGCGCATGTGTGGCTTGGCCACACGCACGCCCCCAACGCACTCCCATCCCTTGGAGCATTCTGAGTGCTCCAGGGGACAGAAGCGTGACTAGGGGAGCGTGCGTGTCCGAGCCGTGCATGTGCAGAAGCCCGAGACATGCATGTGCAGAAGCCCGAGACTGCCCGGATTACCCAGAGTCGTAGCAGCTGAACGGAGGGGCCTAAGAGGACGGCAAAGACTCAGTGCTGCTCATGGAGCTGGAGGAAGCCCCGGGTAAGTATAAATTAGCGATAGTGTACCATCTCTGGTACACTTTAAGGCAACAGTTTTGCTGCATAAGTGCTATACAGATAGGCTTTTGGGCTATATCAAAGCAACCGGTATTAAGAAGAGTAGGGACAACAGCACACAAACGAGCGGTTTACGGGGACTGGGTAGGCAAAAATACAGTGGGGGATATTCAATAAATAGCAGCAAAATTGGAATATGCAGGCAAGACTTATGCCAGTTGTGCATTAGCACAGCCCATGTTACAACTGCCGATTAGGAATATAGATACCCCAATGTAAATGGTGAGTTACATAAATGGCGTATGCCCTATATTTCATGGTTGGGGAGAAGTCCTGTAATTAACTTCATGCCTAGACTTTTGTACCTGTTTTAGGGCTCAGACACACTATAAGCGCTTTTGGGAGTGCTTTTAAAAAAATCGCTCCCATTTACTTGTATTAAAATTGCATCAGAATCTACACTTCGGGTAAAATTTTACCACGATTTTAATGCAAGTGAATGGGAGTGATTTTTTGAAAGTGCTCAGAAAGCACTGATGACCTACAAGCGCTCAGAAAAGCGCTTATAGCGTCTCTGAGCCAATCTGCATCCATCAGCAATACCTCCACACAGCAAAAAGAGGATTTCTTAAATATATCTGGAGAGGGAAAAACCCCTAGGATTAAACAAGCAATGGTGCGCAGGAGAAAACTAAGGTTAAGGTCTGGTAGTACTACACATTTGATTGCATCATTACAAAGCAAAACATGACCCAAATAGTGGATTTGAACAGACCTAAAGCGCACAAGCAATGGGTGCAAGTGTCATGCATTCACCTCTTCTACATCTATCCTAGGCTAGTAAAAAAATTCAAATCACAGCTAGACAACAGGCTGAATATTCTGGTGTTAGCCCCCCCCCCCAGTTGTATCCCAACGGCTGACACCATTAGAGTGAACCAGAGACTAAGCACCCTCATGTATTTTACCATATATATTATCAGTGAGAACATTAGAGGAAACACCTACCCAGCTCATGAAAACCCAAAATTCCTATCAAAATTAGCATATTTCATCCGACCACTAAAAGAAAAGTGTTTTTAAAACAAAAAAAGTCAACCTTCAAATAATTATGTTCAGTTATGCACTCCATACTTGGTCGGGAATCCTTTTGCAGAAATGACTGCTTCAATGCGGCGTGGTATGGAGGCAATCAGCCTGTGGCACTGCTCAGGTGTTATGGAGGCCCAGGATGCTTCAACAGCGGCCTTAAAGAGACTCCGTAACAAAAAATGCATCCTGTTTTTTATCATCCTATAAGTTCCAAAAGCTATTCTAACGTGTTCTGGCTTACTGCAGCACTTCATACTATCACTGTCTCTGTAATAAATCAATGTATCTTTCCCCTGTCAGACTTGTCGGCCTGTGTCTGGAAGGCTGCCAAGTTCTTCAGTGTTATGGTTCTGCTATGAACTCCCCCCTCTCTGCACACTGCCTGTGTATTCTTTAGATTAGAGCAGCTTCTCTCTTCTCTCATCTTTTACAAGCTGGATAAATCGTCCTCTGAGCTGGCTGGGCTTTCACATACTGAAGAATTACATACAAGGGCAAAGCTGTTTGCAGGAAGAAAAGAGCAGCCTGAAACTTCAGTGCATGAGAACAGGGGAAAGAAACACACAAATGATCTCTTGAGATTCAAAAGGAAGGGTGTATACAGCCTGCTTGTGTATGGATGTATTTTTCTATGTGTGGACATACTGTACATCAACCTACTTCCTGTTTTGGTGGCCATTTTGTTTGTTTACAAACAAACTTTTTAAAACTGTTTTTAACCACTTTTAATGCAGTGAGGAGCCGCGAAATTGTGACAGAGGGTAATAGGAGATGTCCCCTAACGCACTGGTATGTTTACTTTTGAGCGATTTTAACAATACAGATTCTCTTTTAGCTCATCCAGAGTGTTGGGTCTTGCGTCTCTCAACTTTCTCTTCACAATATCCCACAGATTCTCTATGGGGTTCAGGTCAGGAGAGTTGGCAGGCAAATTGAGCACAGTAATGCCATGGTCAGTAAACCATTTACCAGTGGTTTTGGCACTGTGAGCAGGTGCCAGGTCGTGCTGAAAAATGAAATCTTTATCTCCATAAAGCTTTTCAGCAGATGGAAGCATGAACCCACTTTTGAACCAGAAACAGCGGCAGAGGCGCCTGACCTGGGCTACAGAGAAGCAGCACTGGACTGTTGCTCAGTGGTCCAAAGTACTTTTTTTTGGATGAAAGCAACTTTTACATGTCATTCAGAAATCAAGGTGCCAGAGTCTGGAGGAAGACTGGGGAGTGGGGAGAGGGAAATGCCAAAATGCCTGAAGTCCAGTGTCAAGTACCCACAGTCAGTGATGGTCTGGGGTGCCATGTCAGCTGCTGGTGTTGGTCCACTGTGTTTTATCAAGGGCAGGGTCAATGCAGCTAGCCATCAGGAGATTTTGGAGCACTTCATGCTTCCATCTGCTAAAAAGCTTTATGGAGATGAAGATTTCATTTTTCAGCACGACCTGGCACCTGCTCACAGTGCCAAAACCACTGGTAAATGGTTTACTGACCATGGTATTACTGTTCTCAATTGGCCTGCCAACTCTCCTGACCTGAACCCCATAGAGAATATGTGGGATATTGTGAAGAGAAAGTTGAGAGACGCAAGACCCAACACTCTGGATGAGCTTAAGGCCGCTATCGAAGCATCCTGGGCCTCCATAACACCTGAGCAGTGCCACAGGCTGATTGCCTCCATGCCACGCCGCATTGAAGCAGTCATTTCTGCAAAAGGATTCCCGACCAAGTATTGAGTGCATAACTGAACATAATTATTTGAAGGTTGACTTTTTTTGTTTTAAAAACACTTTGAAATATGCTAATTTTTTGAGATAGGAATTTTGGGTTTTCATGAGCTGTATGCCAAAATCATCAATATTAAAACAATAAAAGGCTTGAACTACTTCAGTTGTGTGTAATGAATCTAAAATATATGAAAGTCTAATGTTTATCAGTACATTACAAAAAATAATGAACTTTATCACAATATGCAAATTTTTTGAGAAGATCCTGTATATGGTAAATACATGAGGGTGCTTTATCTCTGGTTCACTTTAAGGTCTTGTTCACACTAAAGGCGCTTTTGGCTTTGCCTAAAAGCGTTTGTGCAATCATTCTCTATGAGCGTGTTCACATATGAGTGGTTCGCTTCCGATCCGCTCAGCAAAGCGCTGCCTGTAGTATAGAATTTGCCTATAATGGAAGGTATAGGGAAATTGCAAAGCGACTGAAAAAGTGCTTTGTAAAGCGATTTCCCGAGCGCGGGTCAAAGAGTTCACTTCCTCACTGACGTCAGGAATGTGAAATAAACAATTCGCTCTGCAGAAGCGCTTAGAAAGCGCTTAACCAAAAATCACTGACGCGCAGGTAAGCGCCGGGAGACGCAAAAAAAAATCACCCACAAAATCGCAAAACGCTGGCATTAGCGATTGCGATTTTTTTATGTAAACAAGGCCTCAATCCAATTTTGGAAGGACCGTTGGTTAAAACGTTATGCAATTTTATGCTATAGTTTGTGAATAAAATCTGCTATTATTGCTAAAATCCGGGTAGAAACCCAGTCATTTCTTATCTAGTGCAATTTTGGACAAGCCAGGGTTTCAACTGAGCTTTCTCCCATGGGGCTTTAGGAAATAGAGGAACATAGAGGAACTTAAATTCCATTATTTATGTAAGGAAGTTAGATGTTTAACATTATTGGAATTAACAGAGAAGTATGCATCACTAAGGCTAGACATGTGGAGTTGTATGCACAAATCCTCAAAAAATGTTTTTAAAGAATTCAAGAAACAAATTACAATATTATAACTTTATTAAGGGACGACTATCACAAATGTTTTAAATTAAAAATGCATACATACAAATGTTAATTTCTCTTAAAGTAAAATGCATTATACATTACTTTTTTCCTATGTTGCTGTCACTTACTGTAGGTAGTGAAAATCTGACTAGGACTAGTCCCTCTCCTCTTTGATGATTATCAGTTATTTCTTTATTTACAAAACACTTACTGAACTGCAGTTGCTCAGTCCATCTGCCAAAATAGTGTGCAGACGTGAAGGGAAGCTGGCTGACATCTTTTATATAGATCTAGCGATGTGTGGGTAGATCGACCATGAGCACGGCCGGTTCTCTCATGAGGCAAGGTGAAACATTTGCATCAGGCGGCAGAGATTACAGGGACAGCATTTTTGTACTGTGTTTACTCTAACAGCATGGAGTCCGAATAGGAAGAGAACCAGACTCACAGACAGCCAGTGTGCTATTGTGTTGAGCTGCAGCATGTCATGTGAGAACATTAATTGAAGCAGAGTAAATTATCTGCTGTGCTGTGCGATCATTCCAAATCGAGTGGCTTACGTTTGCCTTAGGCAGAAAAAAGTCTAGAACCTGCCCTGACCATGAGACAGATCTCTCTCTGATCGACTCTGATTACAGACAGATCTGTTGCCTGCCCATACAACACAAACCGATTCCCGATTGATTTCAGCATGAAATCTGTCTAGAATCGGGCTAGCGACGATGCCTGCCTGGCCGACCCCACATGTAAATGTCCTCCCCCTCCCCTGGTGTAATATCACACCTGTTCCTCTGGCGCAATTCCAGATGTCCCACCATGCTGTCTCCCTGGTTACAGTGAGTGCTGTACCATGTGGCAGTGTACCACGTGGTGTGTGTGTGAAAAATCACGTGCGCACCTGATGCCACATGGTACAGGCACTGGATAATGGGGGTGGTAACAGATTATGCAGAGTCGCATTAGCGGTACAGTTTAGGAGTTTACACAGTACGGGGGGGGGGACCGAATCTATGGCCGATTGGGTTGCTAGATAAATTGAAACTCGGTCAAGACAGTCGATTTCTCAAAAGTTTGCCTCCAGACCCCCTTGCATGCACAACGCTTTAGATGAGGTGATGATTACATTTTTCTTGTTCATCTAAAATAAAAAATATGAATTTAGTCTTAAAAAAAAGATAAAACGGAGTTTAAGCTATTTGTATTTTCCTGCAGCCTGTCAGTTTGGATGACACCATTAGACAAGATGCAGCAGCGAAGGAGGCTTGTGAGCTGAATGTTGCCTGTAAGGCATTGTGTATAGATTAGTGCACAGGAGGCTGAGCGTGCCTGAGCTGATGTGGCTGCATGTCACTGAAGGAGACAAGCAGAGAACATGCACACAGCCCCAGAGACCAGGATGATTCTGGGAGAACTGGCACACTCACATACACAATACCTAATAGCTCCTGACATGTCAGCTGTTATATACCTTACTAAGTTTAGGTGTTTCAGCTTCTATCACCTCTCCCTCCATGTGATGCCTGATCAGGTCAGTGGCAGTTGTCCTTTAGAAATGTATTACGCTCTATGTGGTATTTGCAGTGGTTATGGGAAATGGAAGAATATGTCTTGTGCGTCATTTCATGTGCTAAAGCTGAACAAGATCACTTGTAGATATGTATTTGCTCCACTACACACAAGACCTGTGCTATCAATCTGATCACTGGTCAAAGGGTTTGAAAATGTCACCATTAACCCATTAAAGGCATAACTCCTGACGGTCAAATATGACATGGTATGGCAAACACTGTGATGGATATTGATTGCCTTCATTGTTCCATTATTTCCATTATGCCTGTGCAGCCTCATTGCGGTCAGTGACAAATGTTTACATTTCCCCAAGGCAACACACAAATAAAGTCCCAGCTGTCTATGATTTGTCTTCTGAATATTAACCTCTAAGTGATGTTTGATTTGTGGTGCATGCATTCCTGATACAACCAGCTACACATACACTGTACAATGTTTTAATATATCCAAGGTCATATTGCATAAGCAAAAGTTAAATCTAATAGAAATAGACTAAAAACTAGGTAATTTCAAATTGATATTTGATCCTAAAATACTCCTAAAAAAATGTAAGCGTAATGCTGGCAGGCATGCACAGAGGCCGAAGGTAGGAGTAGTATTTAAAGAGAGCCCGTGGTGGGCTCAAAAAATGAAAAAAAAAAAGGCAGGCTACCTGAACCACTGGGGCTGAGTGGATCAGGTAGCCGCCAAAACCGCCGCTCCCGTGGGCCGCAAGGGCCCACTTTCACGACCTCTGGGTCACGATGCTGCACTGAGAGACTGTGTGTCTCTCATAGCGTGCAGGGAGGTGGGGGAGTGACAGGAGGCGCGGCCATGGAGAGGGAACTGGCCAGTGGCAGCTCAGGAAACCCTGCAGGAACTCCCCTGGTGGGTTTTTTGAACAGGGAATTCATCTTCCCTGTGCTTCCCTCCGAGTTAGTGATAAATCTTGTTGCTAAATTAGGGGAGCTATAGCTGGGTGGTGGGGCAGAGAGTGGCGGTTGGGGGACACAGAGTCATGTCATTAGGCAGAGGACATCCCTCTGTGTCCCATCTGTCCCCCGAAGATCCACCTAGGGTTCTCTTTAAGCAACACCTACATTGCATTGTACTCCATCAAGCAGCACAAAGCTAGCAATAACTGTGCTGTGATCAGTACATTAGAGTCTCATTTATCTGGCACATGCAGGATTGCCTAATGCCAGATATTTGTGCTTGCTTGGTGCTTGTGAAGTCAATATATAATGGGCTAGTATTGTTCTATAGAATATTTGCTGATGTTATGGAATGGTCCTGAAGACATGTAGAAAATGTATTGCTGATTTGAACATTAATGACAGGAATATCTTCCTTACTATGCAGATATCTACAGAGGAGACTGCATTTTTGGATGTCATAATTGGTCAGTGTGGCAGTCTGTTCTCTGATCTATATTGCATGCCACATTGGTAAATACTGTCATTTGTTGCATTACAGAAGTGCACACAATAAGTAGATCTCTTGGGGACAATATCCCCCTCAATTTTTGAGGATACACTGTTTTTATACTGAGGACTCTATTTTTTTTACAGACAAGCTGACAAATTATCACAGAGATTTTAGAATGTGTTTTCCCTATACGTGTGATTAACCATCTTAGCGGTATGGACGAGCTCAGCTCGTCCATCACCGCCGATGGCTGCCGCTCAGGCCCTGCTGGGCCGATTTTGCTCAAATAAAGAGCAGCACACGCAGCCGGCACTTTGCCAGCCGCGTGTGCTGCCCGATCGCCGCCGCTCTGCGGCGATCCGCCGCGAGCAGCGGCGAAAGAGGGTCCCCCCAGCCGCCTGAGCCCTGCGCAGCCGGAACAAATAGTTCCGGCCAGCGCTAAGGGCTGGATCGGAGGTGGCTGACGTCAGGACGTCCATGACGTCACTCCGCTCGTCGCCATGGCGACAGGAGAAGCCAAGCACGGAAGGCCGCTCATTGCGGCCTTCCGTGTTACTTCTGGCTGCCGGAGGCGATCGGAAGAACGCCTCCGGAGCGCCATCTAGTGGGCTTTCATGCAGCCAACTTTCAGTTGGCTGCATGAAATAGTTTTTTTTTTTATTTAAAAAAAACCCTCCCGCAGCCGCCCTGGCGATCTTAATAGAACGCCAGGGTGGTTAAGAAGGCCTTCCATGCGGCCAGAACTAGGAATCGTATGGAATTGTTGAATGTGAGACCTTACAAAAGGGACAACTTGGTGAGACTCAGTACGACATATACGGTAATAGCAGTTGGTCCCAAATGTATACATCATTGAAGGAGGCCTGGCCTAGTCTTACTATCGATTCAGTATTGAGAAGATTTGTAACTCCACACCCTTCTATCACTGCTAGAAAAAGTCCCAATTTAAAGGATAAACTTTGTCCAAGTCATTTGAGATCAATTGGAGATAGGTTACATGGGGGCTGTCCTCGTGGCAGCTATCCTTGTAGGTCACACAACATATGCCCTTTGATGAGACGACAAACCAGCATTTCTGATCCCTTCAATTCTAAACCATATCAATTGAACCAATTTACCAGTTGCAGATCCAAAGGGCTAATTTATGCCCTGAAATGCCCATGCCCCAAGATTAAAGCCGCATCTACACGAGTAGATGCGGCCGCGATGCTCCTTATCAATCGAGCCACTGATGCGGCTCGATTGATAAGATCCGACAGGACGGATCTCAGCACCGCCGATTCCCTGCTCGCTCCCCGCGAGGGGACAATGGCAGGGAATCGAGCGGAAGATAAGCGGCGCGGCGGGGACGAGAGGGCACGAGCGGGGAATCCAATGCGGTGCACGCGCGGCGAGCGGGGACGCAGTGGGCACGCGGAAGAGGCGATCCGGCGGCTAATCGAGCCGCCGGATCGCAGCCTCATCTACCCGTGTAGATGAGGCTTTAGTCTTACAAACAAAAGAATGCCCTCAAATCCCACATTCAGCAACATCTATCAAACATTAGGCTGGCAGAAAGGGATCAGAAATATGGTAAGACCCTGTACCATGGGGCTTCCTATTCTAATACAGCAGTGATGGGCTTGGAACAAATTAAAATGGCTATACACAGAAGAGATTTAGTTAACAAACTACTGCAAAAGACGCAAGATGGATTTATATCAGAATCAGAATATTTTATTTCGCCAAGCACGACTGGGCCGTGCCCGGAATTGGATTTGGCAAATACAGGGCTAGTGTGAAAAAGAACAAGACATACGATACAATACATAGTAAGCAGCAGGGATACAGTTGCAGCAATTGGACACATATTAACCACTTGAGGACCCACCCTTTACCCCCCCTTAAAGACCAGCGCTGTTTTAGCTGATCTATGCAGGGTGGGCTGTGCAGCCCCCAGCACAGATTAGGGTGCAGGCAGAGCGACCAGATCGCCCCCCTTTTTTCCCCACTAGGGGGATGATGTGCTGGGGGGGTCTGATCGCTCCTGCCTGGGTGTTGCGGGGGGGGGGCACCTCAAACCCCCCTCCGCGGCGAAATTCCCCCTCTCCCTCTCCTCCCTCCCTTCCCCGGAGATCCGAGGCTGCACAGGAACGGATCTGTCCTGTGCAGCCTCTAACAGGCTCCTGCCTGTCATGTGACAGCGATCCCCAGCCGATGATTGGCCGGGGATCGCTGATCTGGTACAATGCTGCTACTGTTAGCAGCGTTGTACGAATGTAAACAAAGCGGATTATTTCCGCCTGTATTTACATTTAGCCAGGCTATTCACGGAGACCCCCGCCGTGAATTGACAGGAAGCAGCCGCTCGCGCGAGCGGCTGCTTCCTGATTAATTAGCCGGCGACGCAGAACTGCGTCGCTGGTCCTGCAGCTGCCACTTTGCCGACGCGCGGTATGAGTGCGCGGTCGGCAAGTGGTTAACACTTATACATGTAGTGTGCAGCCGTGCAGTCAGGCTAGGTGCTACCAGTAGATAGACCTAAGAGTTCAGATTGTTTACGGCTAAGGGAAAGAAACTGTTCCTGTGCCTTGTGGTCCTTGTGTAGATGGATCGGAATCTCCGGCCTAAGGGAAGTCTACTGAAGAAGCGAAAGCCTGGGTGGGACGGATCATTAGCGATTTTATGAGCTCTGGAGCGCAGTCTAGAGTTGAATATTTGGTCTAGAGAGGGGAGTGGTTTCCCAATGATTCTCTCCGCTGATCTGATGACCCTCTGCAGTTTGTGTCTGTCGCTGTCGCTGGGCCTAATGTACTTAATACCAAAGCACCTCATGGGTTAAATGAAGAGATTTTTTTATGGTTTTCTATAAATGTTTTATGGTCTCTTCATGTCTCGGTAATATGTGTCTGTGTTTAGTCTTTTGCAGAAGCATGAATGTCTAGTTAACAATTGGAACAGTATCAGCCTTATCTGAAATCCTCTTTATATCTGTGATTTTGCTGTGTACATGGACCCTTACAAACTTCACTTCTTACTGGTGGGCCTAATTTTGCAGACCTCGTAAAATATAAATGTGGACCATTTCTATATTGGCTCTATGGTAATGAACGTTTCTTGGATCAATTGAACTTTGTGCCCCTATTGGATTCAAGACTTTATTTCATAATTTCCCCTGTGGACTTTTTTCCGGATTTGCAAAACAATGAGAGCATTGATCCATCCCACATGTATGCTGCTAAAATGTATTCGATTATATGTATATAACTTTATGTTTTAAGGAAGGATCAAGGCTTTATATTAAGATTAGCACTTCCAGCTTGCGTTCCAGCCTGGTTCTGTAGTGCGGCGGTGTCGCTTCCGGGCAGGGCCGAGCCTGGGCAGGTGCTGCGGGTGCAAGGCACCCAGGCGCCTGCCTCTGAGAGGCGCCGCCCGGCCCCGCTCGCCCGGCCCCGCTCTCCCCCTGTGGCCGCCGCCGCCGCTTCAAGCTCCCTCCCTCTAGCCGCCGCGTCAGACCTCGATCAGGCGGGCGGGCGCTAGGACCTAGCACGCCGCACTGATATGCGGAAGTGACATCACTTCCGCATATAGAGCGGGTGCGTCCGGCGCCCTTTTCCTGGTCGGGTCGCCCGCTGATTGAGGTCTGACTAAGGGCTGCTGAAAGGTGAGGGGGGAGCGGAGGCGGCGGGGCGCGCTCCTGTCACTCACTACCTATCCTGGGCACAGATACCACCTGGCTACCTATCCTGGGCGCACATACCCCCTGGCTACCTATCCTGGGCACAGATACCACCTGGCTACCTATCCTGGGCACAGATACCACCTGGCTACCTATCCTGGGCACAGATACCACCTGGCTACCTATCCTGGGCACAGATACCACCTGGCTACCTATCCTGGGCACAGATACCACCTGGCTACCTATCCTGGGCGCACATACCCCCAGGCTACCTATCCTGGGCGCACATACCCCCTGGCTACCTATCCTGGGCGCACATACCCCCTGGCTACCTATCCTGGGCACAGATACCACCTGGCTACCTATCCTGGGCACAGATACCACCTGGCTACCTATCCTGGGCGCACATACCCCCTGGCTACCTATCCTGGGCACAGATACCACCTGGCTACCTATCCTGGGCACAGATACCCCCTGGCTACCTATCCTGGGCGCACATACCCCCAGGCTACCTATCCTGGGCACAGATACCACCTGGCTACCTATCCTGGGCGCACATACCACCTGGCTACCTATCCTGGGCGCACATACCACCTGGCTACCTATCCTGGGCACAGATACCACCTGGCTACCTATCCTGGGCACAGATACCACCTGGCTACCTATCCTGGGCGCACATACCCCCAGGCTACCTATCCTGGGCACAGATACCACCTGGCTACCTATCCTGGGCGCACAGATACCACCTGGCTACCTATCCTGGGCACAGATACCACCTGGCTACCTATCCTGGGCGCACATACCCCCTGGCTACCTATCCTGGGCGCACATACCCCCTGGCTACCTATCCTGGGCACAGATACCACCTGGCTACCTATCCTGGGCACAGATACCCCCTGGCTACCTATCCTGGGCGCACATACCCCCTGGCTACCTATCCTGGGCACAGATACCACCTGGCTACCTATCCTGGGCACAGATACCACCTGGCTACCTATCCTGGGCGCACATACCCCCTGGCTACCTATCCTGGGCGCACATACCCCCAGGCTACCTATCCTGGGCACAGATACCACCTGGCTACCTATCCTGGGCGCACATACCACCCCATCCTGGGCACAGATACCACCTGGCTACCTATCCTGGGCGCACATACCCCCAGGCTACCTATCCTGGGCGCATATACCCCCTGGCTACCTATCCTGGGGACATATATCCCTGGCTATATATTCTGGGGACACTGTCTGTTTGTCATTATGTGCATTTACTGGTGAAAATCTCTTATGTGCATTTGCTGGTGAAAAGCTGTCTTCTTATGTGCATTTGCTGGTGAAAAGCGGTCTCTTGTTATGTGCATTTGCTGGTGAAAAGCGGTCTCTTGTTATGTGCATTTGCTGGTGAAAAGCGGTCTCTTGTTATGTGCATTTGCTGGTGAAAAGCGGTCTCTTGTTATGTGCATTTGCTGGTGAAAAGCGGTCTCTTGTTATGTGCATTTGCTGGTGAAAAGCGGTCTCTTATGTGCATTTACATGGGGAAAAGCTGTCTCTTGTTATGTGCATTTACATGGGGAAAAGCTGTCTCTTATGTGCATTTAGTGGGGAAATTTTGTCAGTAAAAATAATCTTTTGTCAGTAAATTTTTAGGTATTTGTCAGTAAAAAAATAACGTGAAAGGTTGGCAACACTGGCAGGCTGCGCGGCGCAACGGGAAAGATACAGGCAGCCCACCTCACGCTTGGGCTTGGCGGGGGGAGGAGCCTACGACAGCGAGAGTAGGGTGGCCGCAGGCAGCCATAAATACGCAGTGTGTGACTGCGTCGCACACGCAGAGCCTCTCAGCCTGAGTCAGTCCAGAGACTATCAGACTCGCAGGAAGCCAAAGCCAGCCAGGAGCAAGCCCATGGAAGAGGGGTAGGAATGGGGTATCACGTGCATGCGTGGAAGGTGTGGGTGTGATTAGGCAGGACATGGGTGTGGTTATGTGGTTGGGCGCGGTAAATTTAACCACTCCCATAGGCGCCAGAGAAAATCTTGCACCCAGGTGCCAGGCACCCCAGGCTCGCCCCTGCTTCCGGGCACACATGATACTCTTCAAGCACTATATCTACACGCCACTTAGGTGCTGAAGATCCCTCTCTTGATAAAGCGGCGTGACTGTTGTAACACTGGTAGAGAAGTTTGCTGGGGTCTCCCTCTTCTTCACCAGCCTGCATCACCAGTTCCTCAGTCTCCTAAAATGCTGACGTATGATCTTGCTCCAGCCACGGCCTGCCTGGCATCATAGAACTATAGCATTTTTAATTGGCACTTTATGTATTTCAGGGATTGTATTCATTACTGTTTATTATTTATGAGTATTCACAATTTTGTCACATTGGTTGTATTGAAGTGTCCTAAACTGCATATGAGGTACTACTTTGCTCTTGCACTTTAGACGAGGCCTGGAGGTGAAGTGCAACGTAATCAGGAGGGTCTACACATGATAGTGTAGCCTGCCTGGAAGGAAGGGGTTAATAGGTGTAGGAGTAGGAAGAGGTTGGGCTAGTGGGGGAGGTTCCCGGGGTTTGAGATTAAGGAAGGCGGAGGGCGGAGACACTTCAGTTGGACGGTTGGTGTGAAGCTGAGAGAGGTTACGTACCAGCATGTCCGACATCGAGGCCTTGATCGACCGGATCCGAGCCGAGGCGGCGTCCAGGGGGCCGGATTGGGTCAACATCCAGTTGGCCGCTATGTCTGCGGGTCCCAGCGGGCAGCAGCAGGAGCCGGCGCGGAGGACATCCAGACCGCCTGACAGGCTCAGCCCGGATCCGACCTCGAGGTCGCAGAGGAGGAGTGGGAGCCCCGTTCGTGACCCTCCGGCGCCCCCTGCCAAGAGGCAATCGGCGGCAGGTGGGTCAGCCGGGAGGAATTCCGCCGCCAGGAGCGGCTCGTCGGGCGGAGCCAGAAAAGGACGGAGCAAGACGGGGCGGCGGCCGCTACTCAACAGGCCCCACACGCCTCCAGGAAGCAAAAAGGAAGCGGCAGCTCAGGTCACGCGGGCACCGCCTCCTCTCCGAGCGCGGCGGTGGCCCAGGCGAGCATGCCATCCAGCGGCAGCAGCAGAGGGGGTGGAGGTGATGCAGCAGCCGGCACCAGGAGCGAGGAGGATCAGAGATCAGCGCAGAGTGGAGGCCAGACTGCGCAGGGGGCTCAACAACAGAGCGGGACGGTCGCAGGACGCAGCGACTTGACGGCAGGTGCGAGCACGGCGGGATCCGGATCAGCGGTCGGGCAGGTCGTCACCCCTGCGCCACCAGGTGAGGCCACCATTAATCAGCATTCTGCCAATGTGTTATGTGATGTGGGGTTTGGGGTGCAAGGGGGGCAGGCACCAGTAGGTGGGGGCTGGGCAGGGAGAGCTCAGGCGACTATACTCCCAGCGTTAGAATCATTTATGGCTGGCATGAAAAGCTTGCTTGCCAGCCCTTCAGCAGTTATCGGTTCGCCAGTGGGGGCTTGGGCGGGTCAGTCTTTGGCGCAGGCGCCCTTCTGGGGGGCTCCCCAGATGGGATTGCAGCAAGCAAGGGTCGCAGGGGATGGCGTGGGAGCAGCTGCTCAGCATGGGGATGTGACGGCATCCGTCTAGTTTTAGGTTGTTAGGGATTGTTTGGGAGAAGAAATATTTCGTAGATCTTTGCCTCCCTATGGGCTGTGCTATCTCTTGTTCTTTTTTTGAGAAGTTCAGTTGTTTTGTTGAATGGGTCGTCCGTGAAGTCTCAGGGGTGCGTTCTGTTATACATTATCTGGACGACTTTTTGTTTATGGGGGCGGCGGGCTCGGCAGATTGTGCTTCCGCTTTAGCCACCATGTCCCAGATTTGTAAGGATTTTGGTATTCCTTTGGCATCAGCCAAAACAGAGGGTCCGACAACGTCGTTGAAATTCTTGGGAGTACAGATTGACACTGCCACAATGGAATGCAGTCTCCCAATCGACAAGGTCAAGGACCTCCAGCTCACTATCCAGGTGATAGCGGGGAGGCGTAAGGTCACTTTAAGGGACTTGCAATCCTTGCTGGGCAAATTGAATTTTGCCTGCAGGATTATGCCGATGGGCCGTATCTTCTGCAGGCGCCTGTCGAGCGCGACTGCCAGGGTTTCGTCACCTCACCACAGGATTCGGTTGACAGCGGACATGAAGGAGGATCTGAAGGTTTGGTTAACCTTCTTACAGGATTTTAATGGGCGTTCCCTCTGAATGGAGGAGGAGGTGAGTAACTTCAGCATCGAGCTGTTTACGGATGCATCTGGGTCTCATGGTTTCGGAATTTTTATGGCAGGTGAGTGGTGCGCTTCCACATGGGATGAGGAGGGTTTTACGGCAAACCTAGTGTTATTGGAATTGTTTCCAATAGCTGTTGCGGTGGAGCTGTGGGGGCCGCGTCTGGCGAACAAACGGATTCGCTTCAACTGCGACAATTTGGGCGTGGTATTGGCAGTAAATAAGTTTTCTGCCTCCTCGCTGCCAGTGATACGGGTTATGAGGCAGTTGGTTCTTTTGTGTTTGCGGTTCAATATTTGCATTTTTGCTGTACATTTGCCGGGGGTCGACAACATCATTGCTGATGCCCTCTCTCGCTTCCAGTGGGACAAGTTCCGGGCAGCAGCGCCTACGGCGGAAGAAAGTGGGGTTCCTTGTCCAGAGAGGATGTGGTCGATTCCTTTCGGGTGATTTCCCAGCTGATTAACAGGTCACTATCAGAGTCGTCATGGGCAGCGTACGCGCCGGTGTGGAAGGCGTGGGACGCTTTGGCGGCTCAGGTAGGTGACTGCTCCTCTGATGATGATCGATCGTGCCTGCTCCTGTATTTCGTGGGAAAAAATTTAGCGGAGGGCACGTCAGCTGCGGCCATGTCAAAAAAGTTGGCGGCATTGGCCTTCTTGTCCAAGCTTAGGGGTCAGAGGGATGTGTCAAAGGATTTCAGGGTAGTGCAGGCGATGAAAGGTTTTAGGGTGGGGTCCGTGAGAAGGGATACTAGACGCCCGGTTACATTCGAGGTGTTAAATAAGGTAGTGCTTGCCTTGCAGGGAGTATGCTCTGGTCATAGCGAAGTGGTGCTTTTCAGTACTGCGTTCGTCTTGGCATTTTTTGGGGCGTTCAGGGTGGGGGAGCTGGTCAGCAGGTCCAAGTCGGCAGTGGGAGGCATCCTCGCCAGTGACGTTTTGGTTCAGGAGGGAGCTGTGTCGGTTATGCTGCGTAAATCAAAAACGGATCGCCAGGGAAAAGGAAAGTTGATCACGTTGTTCCAAATTGGGGGGTCGCTTTGCCCACGGGAGAACGTGTTACGCTTCTTGCCACTCAGGCCGCTATTGGCGCCGGTTTTTCTAGTACATTCGGACGGGTCACCTTTGACCCTTTTTTTAGTTTACGGCCATATTTCGCAAGTGCCTTCAACGTTCGGGCCTTCCGGCGGGCGAGTTCGCCTCCCACTCGTTTCGAATAGGTGCAGCAACAGAGGCGGCGAGATGGGGGCTTAGTGAGGAGGTTGTGAAGAGAATAGGCAGATGGGATTCGATGAGATATAGGTCATATGTTAGACCTCATTTGATTTGAGCATCAGTTTTTCCAGGGGATGATATTAGTTTTGTTTTTGTTTCTTTTTCTTTTATGTCTTGCAGGGAATCCAATATTAGTGTGGATCTTCGGACATTCCTATGTCGCTAGGGGTGCAAGGAGAGCTGCGGTTCGCCCGGAGGGGCGGCAACTTGGTTTCCCTCGGCAAGAGGTCCGTATACGCTGGTTGGGATTCCCGGGCATGCTCTGGGCTCGGGTTTTGCCCGAGATCCGCAGACATGCAGAGTGGGACAGGGCCCCGGACGTGCTGGTCTTGCATGTCGGGGGCAACAATATTGCAGCAAAATCAACCAGGACCATAATTCGAGATATTAAGTTTGATTTTTTTAAGACTTAACCTCTTGACGACCAGCTAACGCCGATTGGCGTAAACTGGTCATCTGCAAGTTTCCATGGAAACGGCCGCTCGTTCGAGCGGCCTTTCCATGTCTGTTCACGGAGGCTGTCTCTGTGAACAGCCGGAGAGCCGGCGAGCCGCGATCGCCGGCTCTCCGGCTGTTCACAGAATGTAAACACGCGGGGAAGAAATCCCCGCTGTTTACATCATACGGCGCTGCTGCGCAGCAGCGCCGTAAGGCAGATCGACGATCCCTGGCCTCTGATTGGCCGGGGATCGCCGTCATTTGATAGGCTGAAGCCTATCCTACAATGCGCAGGACGGATATCCGTCCTGCGCAGCTCAGAGGGGAAGGGAGAGGAAGGGAGAGGGATGGAGCGCCGAAAGCACTGCAGAGGGGGGCTTTGAAGAGCCCCCCCCCGCAAATCGCAGAGAGCCGGCGGTGATCAGACCCCCCCAGCAGGACATCCCCCTAGTGGGGAAAAAAGGGGGTAAGTCTGATCGCCCTGGCTAAAACCTGATCTGTGCTGTGGGCTGGAGAGCCTACACAGCACAGATCATTCAGAAAAGCCCTGGTCGGCAAGTGGTTAAGAGAGAGTTCCCGGCCACAGTTGTGGTATGGTCGGACGTGGTAGCCAGGTCCACATGGAGATTAGCGAGGTCAGTGAGCAGAATTAACAAAGCAAGGGTCAAGCTGAACAAAGAGGTAGCGAGGTTTGTGGTTCACAATGGGGGGGGGTGGCGATCAGGCATGTGGAGCTCGAAAGCGATCTTCAGTTACTCCTTAGTGGTGATGGCGTTCACTTGAACGACATTGGCTCTGATTTATGGGCATTAGGGATAGAGGAGGGCATTCAGAGAGCTTTGAGGGTGTGGGCCTCTCTGGCATGAGGGGTCACGCCGGTTCGTGGTGGAGGGGTAGGGGCTCCGAAGGTTGGTGATTTTTGTGGGGAATTTGCCTCAGGTGCAAATCACCCGTTTATCGTATCAGCAGGTGAGAGTTACTCGGTGGGCATGCAGCTGTCCCTGTGCCGGTGACTGCGGCTAGGGGCCGGTTCCAGGCTGCTTGCCAGTTATCCTCGATGTCAACTTAAGGAGAATCTCGGACCCCCTTACCTCAGCTCTCTGGATCTACGTTTAAGTTCTTAAGTAATGTTTGGTAAATAAACGGGCTGCTTTGGCCTATTAAATCCAATTATGGTGTCCAGTGTGTTATTTGGGTCATTTGGGGGGTTTTGAATATCTGGGAAGGCTAGGCTGTTGCTACTATCAAGAGTATTACTGTACAATTAGTTAATCTGAGCAAACATACTGAACTGGTTTTATTCCCTGAGTGTGCTCAGTACTGATGGCCAGATTATATAAACTACATATGGGTCATTTAAACCTTCATTTGCAATAGCTACTGGTGTATGCCATATTCATTTGACAAAGGCGTGGATGCACCGAAACGCGTCGTGAGGTCACTGCACACGTTTACCAGATGGAAGGCTCCCACCATCCACTACCATCTGGGACACCCACCGCTACTGGCCACAGAGGAGGAGCAGGTTGCCACCCATGGTCAATGATATGGGTTTTTAACCCAAGATATGCCTGTTTTTACAACCTTTGAGTAAGTGTTCCTAAATTTTGCGTGTTTTATGATTAAAAGTTTTTTCTTAAACAAATTTTTATTGTGTGGTATTCTCACATCGTATCCATTAACCACTTGAGGACCCACCCTTTACCCCCCCCCCCCCCTTAAGGACCAGCGCTGTTTTAGCTGATCTGTGCTGGGTGGGCTGTGCAGCCCCCAGCACAGATCAGGGTGCAGGCAGAGCGACCAGATCGCCCCCCTTTTTTCCCCACTAGGGGGATGATGTGCTGGGGGGGTCTGATCGCTCCTGCCTGCCTGGGTGTTGCGGGGGGGGGCACCTCAAAGCCCCCCTCCGCGGCGAAATTCCCCCCTCCCTCTCCTCCCTCCCTTACTCGGAGATCCGAGGCTGCACAGGAACGGATCTGTCCTGTGCAGCCTCTAACAGGCTCCTGCCTGTCATGTGACAGCGATCCCCGGCCGCTGATTGGCCGGGGATCGCTGATCTGGTACAACGCTGCTACTTTTAGCAGCGTTGTACGAATGTAAACAAAGCGGATTATTTCCGCTTGTGTTTACATTTAGCCTGCGAGCCGCGATCGGCGGCCCGCAGGCTATTCACGGAGCCCCCCGCTCGCACGAGCGGCTGCTTCCTGATTAATTAGCCTGCAGCCGGCGACGCAGAACTGCGTCGCTGGTCCTGCAGCTGCCACTTTGCCGACGCGCGGTATGAGTGCGCGGTCGGCGAGTGGTTAACATCATCATAAAATTAAAATTGCAAGATAATAAGTACAGTGAGTAAAAAGACCACAAATTTCCCTTTTTTTTTTTTTTACCCTTCCCCAAAAACAGCAGTAAACCCACCCCTATCCCACACTCCCCACCCTTCCCACCCTTTCCACCCTACGAGTCACTGTGTACTATGAAGTTTCTAGAAATGGAAATAAATTATTTCCAAGAATTAGCGTCTAGAGGTAACTTTGAGAGGTCCCAAATTGTCTCCTAAATCTTTAAGGCAATACCAGGAGGTCCACATAAAGTCTCTAATTAAAGCTTGAATCTGTTGCGTTGTAAATTGTCGAGTTACGAAGTTCTTCCAGGTTTTGAAGAAAGTTTTTGTGCGTTGCTCCTTGGCCTGTAGAGTATTTAGACGTTCCATTTGAAATATATATGAAAGTTCCTTTTTGAGCATTTCTATACTTGGGGGTTTAGAGTCAATCCAGTTGCATAGAATAGCCTGACGTGCAGCTATTAAGATTATGTGGTATAAATGTGAAGGGGCACATACGGGATCAGCCGATGCAGTAGCATAGTAGTTAAACAAGATCAAAAGCCTATTTTTTTTTATTCTTTTCTTACAAATCTTATTAGCATATTTAAGCACTTTGCCCCAAAAGATCTGAATGATGGGACACTCCCACATACAATGAAGTAAATCTGCATTTTGAGCCCTACATTTAGGGCACCAAGGATTGTAATAAGTGGGGGGATTTTTATGTTTGATGTTGAAAGCAAACTTTCCTCTGTGTATGAACAGAAGATGAGATGCTCTCCACTTCTCATCCTTTATAACCCTCCTAACTGTCATATTTCCTGCAAGTATGTGATCCCCCACTCCTTCTTCCTGCAGGATGTGCTCCCATTTTTTCATAGCTTTAGTCGAGGTATTGCTGTTATCTATCTCCTTCAGGGCCTGATAAAAGTCTGCCAAAGGGCGAGTGGTATTTCTTGGCTTGAGGAGTGCATCAAATTTAGTGGGGATCATGATGGATTTTAATGAAGAGAGATTTTGAGCAGCCATTGAACGCGTCTGTGCATAAGAGAGAAAGTCACTAGGGGGTAGTTGATAGTTTTGCCTTAACTCGTAGAATGATAGCCATTTGCCTTTTTGTATATCAAACATGTTGCCTAAAGTTTTCAGGCCTTTATCATCCCACCTTGCAAATTCTTTTTGCTGAATACTAGGAGGGTAGTTTGGGTTACCCCAAAGAGGAAGATATTTAGACATTTTGAAGGAGAGGGAGCACTTTTTTCGAACTGCCTTCCATGTGGCAATTGTATCTCTAAAAACTGCGTTATGTTTTAGCCTCAAGGGTAAATTTTTATATTGAGCATGAAGGAGACCTGTTAGTGACCAAGGTTGGCTTTGTTCGCTTTCTAGTTTAGCATTAGAGTAACATTCATTTCCTGTGATCAAGTCATGTACACGTCTAAGGAGGGAAGCCAGGTTGTATTCTCTTATAGAAGGAAGGTTTAAACCTCCTAGTATTTTTGGAAGGGCTAGGGTACTTCTTGCAATTCTGGGTTTTCCTCCTTTCCATATGAACCTGGACCACAGTGAATTTAAAAGTGTCACATCCCGGTGCTTCAGGAGGAGGGGGATCGTCTGTAGTGGATACAGGAGTCTTCCCATAGAGACCATTTTAATCAATGCAACTCTTCCTGCGAAGTCCAAAGGCAGATTCTGCCATCTTTCCAGTTGAGACTTTATGCTATTTATCAGGGGTGTGTAGTTTAAATTGTATAGCTGGGTAGGGTCCCTAGAGAAGAAGATACCCAGATATTTAATCTTAGTGGTGGTCAATTTGACCCCCAAAGACGTCCAAGTTGTAAGGTCTGCTCTAGAAGAGAGGGGCAAAAGTTCACTTTTTGTGTTGTTTATCGTAAAGCCCGAGAATTTTCCTACTTCTTGAATAGTTTGTAGGGCTATTGGAACTTGTGTGGTAGGGTCAGATAAAAACAGCAAAATATCGTCCGCAAATAGGGCTTGTTGAACGAGTTTGTCCCCTATAGCTATACCCCCTAGGCGTGCTCTAAGTAAAATTGCCAAAGGCTCTAGGGCTAAATTAAAAAGAAGTGGTGAGAGCGGACAGCCCTGTCTTGTTCCTCTTCTTAGTTCTATCGGTTTAGAGAGAAAGCCTGGTAATGAAATTTGTGCTTTGGGCTTTGCATACATAGCTTGAATCGCATTGACAAAAGGCCCGGAAAATCCCTGTTATCCAAGTACCCCAAAAAGCCAATCCCACTCTACCTGATCGAAAGCCTTTTCTGCGTCAATACTTAATATGGCAGCTGATCGGTGTGAAACAGGAGAGGCTCTAACCTGCTCAAGGACTGTCAAAAGTTTACGAATGTTGGAGACTGCAGCTCTCCCTCTAGTAAATCCCACTTGATTTGGGTGTATTAAGTGTGGCATAATGTTTGCCAATGTATTTGCCAAAATTTTTGATAGGAGTTTGACATCAAGATCAATTAAGGAGATTGGGCGGAAAGAACTGACCATATGTGGGTCTCTTCCTCCTTTGGGTATGATTTTAATGTGGGCTAGGTGGCCCGTAGTGGGGTATTTGCCTGTTTGCATAATTTCATTGAAGACCTGTACTAAAGTTGGGGCTATGTCTTGTTTTAATATTTTGAAATATTCTGCGGATAAGCCATCTGGGCCTGGTGCTTTGCCCAAAGCTAATGAGGTGATGGCAGTTTTGACTTCTGCAATTGTTATTTTTTCGTTTAACGTCTCACATTCCTCTTGATTGAGGGTTTTAAGATTTAATTTGCTTTAAAAGGCCTTGAGATCAGATATTGGATTAGAATTGGAAGAATATAAGTTTCGGTAGTATTCAGAAAAAAGCTCACAGACTTTGGCCGGATGATGAGTTAAGGTTCCCTGTCTGTCTTTAACCGTTATAGGTTTTCTATTTGTCTGGGTATGTTTTGACAAAGTGGACAACAGTCTGCCTATCTTTTCCCCATGTTTGTAAAAATAGAGAGTACTATAGGGTCTATAGAATTCTTCTCTTAAGGGGCCCATACACTCAGCCGATTTTCTGGCCGACCGATCGATCTATTGATCGTTTGCAAATCGGTTGGGCAATCGACCGATCGATGGCCAATTTCGATCAATTTCGATGGATTTTCATCGAACTGGCAGGGTGGAAAATTTAGGTCGATCTGATGAGATTGCTTATCAGTTTGCATTGGCCTTAATGGAAATCTGATGGCAAAAAAAATGCCATCAGATCGAATTTCAATAGATTTCTTATGTATTAAACAGCTTTATTGAGCAGATCAACAGATGTACAAAGCGTTTGAAAGCAGAACAAATAAAACACAGGGTATTAACATACCAACTAAACATCAAGAAAATAAGGGGGAGCATATGAAGGACAGAGCTTGGATAGTTGGGCCGTCCGGCCTGGGAAATGGGGTATCTGGTACCTCCTTCTGAGATCCCAGGGGTCAGTCCGTCCTATCCGCCCTTGATGTATGATTGTATTGCTCCCTCTGACACATACATAGAACTAAAAAAAAACAAAAAAAAAAACATAAAAACAAGAGACAGAAAACAAAAAAAAGGAAAGAACAAGCTATCGAGATACATTCCTGCATATGGTATCTGGTTACAGGAGTCCTGAATAATTCCAATCCTGTATATTATTCTATAATAAATGAATACATATGTCCAAGGGAGGTTAAGAACTCCTATATGTTTTCCAGGGTTCCCAAATGAGATCAAATCTTGTCATATTCTCAATACTATAAAAATATACCCGTCATCATTAGGTCTAGACGTTGGGTAACTAGTGATAACTCTAGATCTGTGGATTTCCATTTGAAGGCTATTGACCACTGAGCGGCTAGTAGCATATATCTATATAAAGGCCTAAATCTACCTGGCACATCATCATTGAAGGCATATAACAGGGCCTGGGAGGCGGATAACGAAACCGGAAAGCCAAACACCTCCCGAATCATGGTTTTCCATGAATCCCAGAACCGCTGTGCTCTGGGGCAGTCCCAAAAGACATGCAATATCGTTCCCTCCATTCCACACCCTCTAAAGCAAGTCGATGGGACCGAGGGATATATTTTATGAATTTTAGCCGGGGTGTAATACCAGCGAAACAAGATCTTAAGCGCCGTGTCTTTAACCATATTAGATTTGACTGCACCAGAGACAGCGGTTCGGATATAAGACCAATCTGTTAGATCAAATTGAGTTCCTAGGTCGCGCTCCCAGGCTCTCATATATTTCAATTTATTCTCACTATCGCAACCTAACAACTGGGCATATAGGGATGAAATGAATCCTTTTCGTCGTGAAAATCCAAAATAGAGTGACTCAAACATTGAAGGTTCAAACTCTGGGGGTGAAGGAAAAATGGAGGAGTAGTAATGTTTTATTTGACAAAAGCGGAATACCTCCTCCGGGGGAGCATCTTGACTAAATCTGAGCATGTTAAATGTAATTGGAACATCACTAATCCAGAATTTATTAGCAGTAAAAAGGCCTTTATCCCTCCACCAGGAAAACAGTTGTGGGTTCCTAAAAGCCGGAATAAAACGAGGATTACCAAAAATGGAGATCCTGGAGGAGGGAAGGGTCATAAGCTTATATGAAGTGGCAATTGAGATCCACAGCTTAGTCAGTGACGATACAATCCTGTTCCTGCCAGCGAGAGTTGATATGTCTCTTTTAGATACAACCGTGACCAATGTAGATAAGTAAAATGGGAAGACTGTGGTAGATTCAAATTGATACCAGGTGGGGGGGCTAGAATTTATTCCCCAATCTAAGATTTGACTAAGTTTAGAAGCCAAGTAATAATGCCATAGGCTGGGTAAACCAATACCACCCTGTAAAGGGGGTCTGTACAGGACTTGTGCTCGAATTCTAGCTGGTTTGCCATCCCAAATAAACTTATTAATCTGTGACTGTATGCTAGATAAAGATTTTTTAGATATAGTTATTGGGAGCATGCAAAACAAATATAACAGCTTGGGGAGAATGATCATTTTACATGCCACACATCTACCTAGCCATGAAACCTTAAATGAGGACCATGTTTTCAAAAATTGAGTAATATTATTAACTGCATGTGAGAAGTTAGTACTGTACAGGTCCCCATAGCCGGGTGTGAGGAAAAACTCCCAAATATTTAAATTTAGTGTTACTCCATTTGAACCCGTAAGTAGAGTCTAACCATTTAATTGTATGTGGATAGAGATTAATCGGGAGGGCTGTGGATTTAGAGGGATTTACCTTAAGGCCTGAAAATTTGGCGAGCTTATCCAGTATTTGGAACAAATTGGGCATGGTTGTTATAAGTCTAGTCAAGAACAGGAGAGCATCGTCAGCATACAAGGTTAATTTAATATTGTCAATTCCATAACCATGGATGTCAGGATGTCGTCTAATCGCCACCGCCAGAGGCTCTAGAGCGAGAGCGAATAGCAATGGGGAGAGAGGGCAACCCTGACGGGTCCCACGTTTGCTGTTGAACAGGAGCAGATGATGCACCAGGGATGCGGATCACTGTAGATGGGGAGTCATACAATGCTGAAACTGCTGTAATTATAGGGCCATTTAGGCCAAAGCCTTCCAAAGCAGCGGTCAAATACTGCCAACCCACTGAATCGAATGCCTTACTAATATCTAAACCCAACATCATAAACCTAGAGTTTTTAAGTTCCGCATCCTGTAAAATGTTAACAGCTAATCTAACATTATCAGAGCCTTGCCTGCCTGGGATAAATCCAGTTAGAGTAGGGGCGACAAGATCACGCACCATAGAGCCTAATCTAGAAGCCAGGATTTTAGCAAAGAGTTTGATATCATTGTTAAGGATAGATATAGGTCTGAATCCTGCCGGGGTAGAGTGATCAGTATCCGGTTTAGGAAGCAGGGTCATATTGGTCAATAGCATTTCAGAAGGGAGTTTTTCACCATGGAGAACAGCATTAAACATAGATGTCAGAGGGTGCAATAGTGTGTCAGCAAATTTTTTATAATATAAAGGAGAAAACCCGTCTGGGCCCGGGGCAGTAGAGGATCTAAGCGACTTAATTGAAGCTAATACTTCCATGGGGGTGATCGGAGCATTAAGAGCATGCAGCTGATCTGGTGGCAACTGTAAGGTGTCCAACCATGCTTTAAGTTCCGTAATGTTGGATGATATTTCGGTTCCCAACAGAGTTTTATAATATTCCTCAAATATTTTTAAGACTTTAGGAGGTAGAACCTCCTCTCCACCTCCAGGATTTTTAATTTAAAAACATGTGGGGGTTTATAATATTGATTTAATTTACGTGCAAACTGAGTAGAGGGGTTATTGCCTCGTAGGAGGAACTTTGCTTTGGAGAACTTCAACGCTTTGGCATGAGAGTTATCTAGTATAGAGTTCAATTCGGTTCTCTTCAGGTTAATTTCATGTAAAATTTCCCTAGTTGTTGTTCCATAATGTCGTTTATAAAGTAAGTCTAGCTCGGCTGTTAATGCCTGAATTCTTTGTGATTTTAGTTTCTTTGCCCGTGCAGTTTTTGTCATAAAGATACCTCTCAGAACTGGCTTATGTGCTGCCCACCTTAGAATAGGGGAGGTGTTATCCTCATTGTTAAACAAGAAATATTCCTCCAACTCTCCCATCACAGATTGTCTATCTGAATCCTCAGCCAAAAGAGAGTCGTTGAGTCTCCAGTTGCCGGGATTGAAGGGTATGCCAAGACCAGTCAAGGAGGACTGAACCATATGATGGTCAGACCAACCACAAGTAATGATATCCGAGGAGGAAGTGTTGGAGGCAAGTATTGGGGACAAGTAAATGTAGTCTAAGCGGGCATAGGATTGACGAGGGTGAGAGAAAAAGGTATATTGCCTACAGCCGATGTTATGGGCTCTCCATATGTCTATAACTTTAGCTCTAGAGAGGAAACTAGTGAGTTTTCTCGGGAAGGTTTGCGCAAAAGGAGATTGAACCGATCTATCCAGAAGTGGATTAGCTACCGCATTGAGGTCTCCTGCAACTATCAAGTGTGTTGAGGACAGTCTATCCAGTTGGGATGATAAAAGTTGTAAAAAGGTAGTTTTAGAGGCATTGGGAGCATAACAATTAATCAGTGTAACAGCTTTACCCTCCAGAATACCTTTGAGTATTAAAATTCTGCCCTCCGGGTCCAAGAAGTAATCAATAAGTGTGAATGAGACTGAATTATGAAACACTATGGCAACTCCTCTAGCTTTTTTAGTAAATAAGGCATAATAGGCCTTGTTATATGACCGGTGCAAAAAAGTGTGTATTTTAGAGTTAACAAAATGCGTCTCTTGTAAAAATAAGATTGAGGTTTTCAGGCTCTGATAATGTTGAAATGCTTTTCTACGTTTGACTGGCTCATTTAACCCCTGGACATTATGTGTTATCATATTGAACAGTCTAGGCATGAGAAAACTGTAACGATAAACAATATAGCATTTACACTTTGTGGCTCATTATCTTTTTGAATAGACAGGACTCCTGTGGAATGAAAGGAAAAACTCAAATGTACTAAGATTGCAGGAACATAGCTACCTAAACCAAACATATAAAACAGACATAAAATCAACATTATCTCTGGGCAATCACTCCTAACTGTCCCACGACTAGTAGGCCCAGAAACTCTCAGTGGCTTAACCAGCACCACACTGAGAGGGGGGGTAATACCCGTATCACTAAACCCAAATTGGGTAAAGAACAGTTAAAGTGGTGCAGCGTCGAAGGACCGTTTCCCTGCCATTTTACGTGTTAGAGTGCCAAGAGCGGGGAGCGTTGTTCAATGGTTGTTTACGATATTTTTCCAATTGAGCGAGAGTGACTTGTAGGCCTAGTGAGTTCAAAAGAGACACTCCTTGCTCCAATGTAGATATGACGTGGACTTTGCCATCACGGGAAAGTAGAAGTTTAGTGGGGAATCCCCACTTATACTGCAACTGTTGCTCTCTGAGAAAGGCTGTTAGAGGAGCCAGGGACCTGCGTCATTGTAACGTGAACTGTGACAAGTCAGTGAAGACTTTGATGTTGCTATATGGATCCGGAAGTTGCTTATTTTGCCGCATGAAAGAAGAAAAAGCATCTTTAACATGGTAAAATTGAAAGCATGCTATGGAGTCTCTAGGAATCCTCTCAGGTAGAAAAGCGGGCTTAGGCAGTCTGTAAGCCCGTTTAATTGTATACTCAATGCTGGAAAACTGAGGTACCGCTGACCTGACCATTTCTATCAAGTAACCCTTCAGTTGTGCACTATTTATCGATTCATCGATACCCCTGAATTTAAGATTACAGCGGCGATTACGGTCCTCTAGGTCAGCAATCTTCAGCTGAGTAGCCTCGTTAGCAGAATCATGGCGTTCAAGCTCAGTAACAGTCTTATTGTGTTCCTCAATTAACATGGAGACACTGTCTTCAGTAAGTGACACACGAGCTCCCAGATCATCATGAAACTGTTGCATAGAGTTTGCTATAGTCAGTATCTTGTTTGACATGGAGGTTTCCAGAGCAATCATCATATCTTTAAGAAAAGCACGGTCCACAGGCTGATTGGAATCAGGAATCTCTGCAAATGCACTGCTGTGGCCTGTGACTGCTGTGAGCAGGGAGAGAGCTTCTGCCTGTGAGTCTACCGGGCCTGACAGCCTGGGCTTAGATTTGGCTGGGCTAAGAAAGGTGGGGGAGGGTATCCCCTGTTCAGAGGACTCTGAGGCTGATGGGCTGCGGGGCAGGGCCACATTGGATGCCTGTGAGGCGCTTCCGCGGCTGGATGCGGAATTCTGTACGCTTGCCGCCTGTTTATTGCTATGGGATGCGTTCGTCATGCGTACTGGCAAAGCGGACTTACGCGTACATAGTTCGGTATTAACGAGAAATCGAAGCCCTCCATATTATCATCCATATCTTCATCGGAACTGTAATCCTGGGAAGATTGCTCCGATTCCCTGGAGGTTACTCTTTCTCGGTCCAGTGACATTTCCGCCACAGTATCTTTCACCACTTGCTTAATTAAGGTGGACACTTCTCTGTCCTCCCGAGCAATATCTAGGTGACAGACGTCACACACCTTCTTCTTTTCTAATGATGGCCTTCCACAGATCCAACACCGACCGTCAGTGGGTAGTGCATTAGAGACAGGCCTACTATAAGATGTTGAAGGTATGGGTTCATCTGACTCCTCCGTAGAAGACAAAATTCTTCTGTAAGAAGTCTTCGTTTTAGTCTGCGACTGCCGCTCGACCTCTGACTTCGCAGATGAGGACTTTGAGCCGCTAACGCGACTACGCGAATCTTCCCAATCCATCGAGCGACCGCGTAGCAACATCTGCCGCTAGCCCGGATCCTTGGCTGATCTAAGAAAAACATAGACCCAAAGGGGTACTGTCAGTCAGGGCCGGATTTGCGCACAGGCCTCCTAGGCTTGTGCCTAGGGCGGGGCTTGGCTTGGGGCGGGTCATCCCACTAGTTACTTAACTTACTGCAGAGTCGGCCGCTTACTATAGTTACTTGTCCCAGCAGCGCGGTCTGTCTTTCCCCGGGTTATGCATGTCGGCTGTTATCTGGCTCCGCCCCCCCGCCCGGCATTATGGGGGACTGGAAGCAGAGAGGAGATGGATCGCTCGAGAGGAGGAAGAAGAAGGGAGACTGCCTTCCTTGCTGCGGGGATGAGTAACTATGCCGAACTGCAGGCAGATGAGAGGGCGCATGAATGCCAGACATGTGTAGAAAGCACATACTGGCAGTAAAATGTTGAATATAATGTTGAATATAACGGGCTGTCTGTGAAATTTAAACATGAAACCTTTGGTTATAAAGCAACTTTGCAGACAGTGTGTGCTGGAACTGCACGCACTCTGTGATAGCCGTGACAATACTCCCGCACTCTCCTCTTCCTACACACAGCTGAACTTAACTTTTCGCTGAATTTATGAGGACAGTTTTAGAGGTGAGAGAAGGGCACATTGGGGAATGCAGGCTTTGTCTTTCACTGTGAGGAATTGTAAAGCCCCCAAAGTATGCTGAATAATATACAGGTGCAACGTGGGTAATGTCATGTGTGCAAATTCATTTAACACTCTGTATTCACTGTCGTTACATGTGTACAGTACACATGCTGTCTGTTTGCTCTCATTTTCTATGCTTATTCTGTCCACCCTCTCTTTCTGTCTCTCTGACTACCCTCTCTTTCTCTGCCCACTTTTCCTCTCTTGCTTTCTCTACCCACCTTTCCTGGATTTATTATTACTTCCTTTCCATACAAAGAGAAAAGTGTACCTGAGAAACAGGAGAAAAAAACAATATACATACCTGGTGCTTCCTCCAGCCCGTTCCCCCCCTGATTGCTCCATCGTCCTCCTCTGCCTCCTGGATTGTCCAGAACTGGCCCCAATAAAGTGCACCAGTCAACGCAGGCGCAGTCCAGCTACATGCAGGCACAGAACACTCCCAGCCACATAACCGTGTTCGCGGCCAGGCCGTGTATGTGTGTATGTGCAGTATGCCCCAGACCGAAGGATTTTGCGGGGCCAATTCCGGATGTTCCAGGAGGCAGAGGAGGACAGTGAGGGAGCAATCGGCATGGAGGGGGCTGGAGGAATGTCTTCTCCACTGCCCATTTCAACTTCAGTTTAAGTTGGGACACTACAAGGTAGCTAGTAGCATTTTGCACTACTATGTATTTATATAACACTGGCATCTTCTACAGCACTTTACAGAGTACATAGTCATGGCACTGACTATCCTCAGAGGAGCTCACACTCTAATCCCTACCATATTCCTAGTCTAATGTCCTACCATATTATTATTATGTATTTATATAACACTGGCATCTTCTACAGCACTTTACAGAGTACATAGTCATGTCACTGACTGTCCTCAAAGGAGCTCACACTCTAATCCCTACCATAGTCCTAGTCTAATGTCTTACCATATTATTATTATTATTATGTATTTATATTGCAGGTACATCTTCTGCAGCACTTTACAGAGCACATAGTCGTGTCACTGGCTGTCCTCAGAGGAGCTCACAATCTAATCCTACCATAGTCATAGTCTAATGTCCTACCATATTATTATTATGTATTTATATAGCACTGACATCTTCTGCAGCACTGTACAGAGTACACTGGCTGTCCTCAGAGGAGCTCACAATCTAATCCTACCATAGTCATAGTCTAATGTCCTACCATATTATTATTATGTATTTATATAGCACTGACATCTTCTGCAGCACTGTACAGAGTACATAGTCATGTCACTGACTGTCCTCAGAGGAGCTCACAATCTAATCCTACCATAGTCATAGTCTAATGTCCTACCATATTGCAGGTACATCTTCTGCAGCACTTTACAGAGCACATAGTCGTGTCACTGGCTGTCCTCAGAGGAGCTCACAATCTAATCCTACCATAGTCATAGTCTAATGTCCTACCATATTATTATTATGTATTTATATAGCACTGACATCTTCTGCAGCACTGTACAGAGTACATAGTCATGTCACTGACTGTCCTCAGAGGAGCTCACAATCTAATCCTACCATAGTCATAGTCTAATGTCCTACCATATTATTAATCTGTATTTATATAGCACTGACATCTTCTGCAGCACTGTACAGAGTACATAGTCATGTCACTGACTGTCCTCTAAGGAGCTCACAATCTAATCTCTGCCATAGTCCTAGTCTAATGTCCTACCGTATTATTGTTATAAATTTATATAAAACGGACATGTTTTGCAGCACATTACAGAGTATATAGTCATGTCACTGACTGTCCTCAGAGGAGCTCACAATCTAATCCTGCCAGATCATTGTCTAAGACCAATTGTTTCTGGGAACTAATTAACTTAGTGTGTTTTGGGGATGTAGGGGGGGAAATATAATTACCACACCCTGCTACATTACTAGCACATGTGCAGGCTTCATTTAGACTCAGGAGGGCGGTTGATGAAAGTGGGCCTTGGGCGCTGGAGAGCACAAATCCGGCCCTGCTGTCAGTAAGGATCTTCAACTCTTTTTTTTTTTTTTTTTTTTTACTTACCACCCTTACCTTTTAGATTTTGACTGTGCTCCCTTTTTTCTTTCCATGGCAGCTGAAGAATCCCGCAGAGCTTTGGAAGCAAGAAGAAAGTGGCAAACATAAGGAACTACCTACAACCTGCCTTGCCAATATAAAATACATACATGAATGATTAAATATTAACTACCTCTCTAAAAGGTACCGTATATACAATTTTATATATATATATATATATATATATATATATATATATATATATATATATATACATATACACACACAGACACAAACCGACTATATATATATATATATATATATCCATATACCTACATGTATACAATAATCCATAGCCACAAAACATATGCACAAGACCGTAAACTCTATCTAAAGTGCCTCCTGCACTATACCTCCCAAGTTTTGTGCTCCTCCGGTCTGCAACTTGAAACCCCCCTGTCCACGAGCCGGCCAGGAATCACTCCACACCCGGATGTTCCTTACTGCAGCGCATCCGCGCTACTACTGCGACCTTTATAGCGTCTGGAGCCAATTTCCGGCTCCAGAACGCATTTGCCCACAAACAAAATGGCCGCCCGGTACTTCCGCCCATAGCCGACCAAGGGGAGGAAGTCCCGCGCGCGCGCGCGAGACTTCCCTCTACACCGAGGAACTGCCGACACCAGCAGCTCCAGCAAGAAAATCTACACACGGAGAGGCACAGCCTGGAACCAGCCGCTGCCCGCATCTATCCTACGGCCCTCACAAGCTAAGTACCCTATACGCCACACAAAAATAGATAAATAAGACAAAGCACTTCAGCTGCCAGGAACCACAGCGCCATTTAGGAGCTTAGCGTGGCCGCAGGATAATTTATATTAGTACCCCCGGGAGACAGATGAACAACATCAAGGGGTTCTATATCTTATCGGAGCCTTTAGCAACCAAAGATATAGACTCCAGCAGGAGAGTCAGAACCTGCTGGTACCCGCACTAGGCGGAGGTAAGGGTTGATGAGACATCTATGGAATCCATGCTGGAAAGGCGAGGACGAAAAAAAGAATGTCAGTATGGGGTGGAGTAGGCCTTTTAACATCTTTGGACGTCCTACTGGGTCAAAGGGGGAGGGACTTTGCCCATTAGTATGCTGACATGGAGTTACCAGGGAAAAGCTATAATCTTTCCCCTGATTACCACCTTCGAAGTTTCGCAGAGCAGAATTGGATTGTCAGTATGTTGAGCATTATTGCCCATGAATTCAAGCCACCAATTGTTCATTAGTGTAGTAAAGTTTTCATCTTGGTACAATTTGGATGGAAATCTCCAAATTATGTCAGTACCTTTTGGAGTTAGATCTGAAAGATTTAAGGTAACAGGTGCATGGTCCGATATAACCATGTCCTCAATTGTCGCAGATTGTAACCTTGGCAAAAGATTACTTCTAATTAGTAGTAGATCTATTTGTGAGTGTGTCTTATGCCTATGAGAATAGTAAGAATATTCCCGTTGGGAAGGATTTAGAAACCTCCATGAGTCTAAAAGGTTGGTGGCTTCCATCAGGGCGACAAGTCTCTTGTCATGTGATCTAGCAAGAGAGTCCCTAGTAGACCTATCTTCATTTACATCTACCACTGAATTCATGTCACCCCCAACAATAAGGTTGGTAGTGGCGATTTTTGAGAGTCTGGCGAGTAGACTATCAAAGAATCCTTGATTTTGTTCATTGGGGGCATATACATTACAAAAGACAAAAGGATCATTTGCAAAGTTTGTGTATATGGTGACCCATCTGCCTTGTTGATCTGCTTGACATGCGTTAATCTCTAGTTGTAATCTTTTATTCACCAGGATCAAGACCCCTGCTTTGTTATGAAAGGCCGGGGCTCCGTAAACTTCTCCCACCCAATTTTTTTTCATATAATTAAATTGGTGTTGTTGAAAGTGTGTCTCCTGTAAAAAACAAATATCTGGAGACAGTTTTTTTTAGATGAGTTAAAATTCTGGATCTTTTACCTGCAGACTGAAGGCCCTTAACGTTCCATGAGACTATACGCATATTCTATCAGTTTCAACAAGGCATAATAAGCAAGCTTTCAACCCAAATAACATTAGTAACAATTTAGCTGTCATGTACATCAGTGACTCGTTACCCACCCTTACCCCTATTCCCTTAAAGAAATTCCCCTTTGAACTGGGGAAGTCTAATTGCAGGATAAACGTTAACCATGATAGGGAAATAACAAAACACATTTCCCGTAATAGTACTTCTCTTTTTTCCCGGTGGTGGAACTACTCCTCCGTGAAAGCTCCGTAGCAGCCAAGTCCACGGATGTAGTAAGGCCCCTCGTGTAGGATCTTGAATAGCTGAGATAGTAGCGGCTATTGAGAATGAGCTCAGGATTTATTGTCATCCACATCATGAGAAGGTGATCCTTGACGTGAAGTAGTTGCCGAGCGTGGCGAATGTGCAGGACTATTAGCAGTTTGTGTAAATCTTCTGGCTTCTTCTGGCGAGAAAAAGGTGAGTTGTTTTCCGTCAGCAGCTGTGATACGCAGGATAGCTGGATATAGTAGCATGAATTTAAAGCCTCTGCTTGCCAGGGTGTTACAAAGAGGGACATAGGCCTGTCGTTTTTTGGATACTGCTGCTGAGTAGTCGTTGAACAGTCTCACTGAAGAGTTTTGAAAATTTAGCATATGATCATCATGTGCTCGGTAGGCAGCCATCAGCTTGGCTTTTTCAGCGAAGTCCAGATAGCGAATCATTATCATTCGGGGAGAGGCACGATTACTTTTGGTTTTCAGCGGTCCCACTCTGTGTGCTCTCTCCACCTTTAAACGAGAGTCTATTCCCAACGCTGCTGGAAGTTCTTTAGCGCAAATGTCCATTAGCTGACTAGCTGGAATGTCCTCAGACAGGCCTACCAGCCTGACATTGTTTCTGCGAGAGCGGTTTTCTAAGTCCTCAATTCTGTCATGCGACTCAGAGTTATCTTTAAGTAGGATGTCAATCAGATCTTTTGCTTGATTCCTTGCAATGATTTCTTTATAGCGGATTGTATGGTAGCCTGCAGTGGCGTAGCTAATGAGCTGTGAGCCCCGATGCAAGTTTTACATTGGGGCCCCCCCAAGCACTCTATACATAACAATTGATACGGCGCACCAAAACCTGCCAATGGCAACTACTGTGTCAGAGGTGCAAGAAGGAGATGGGGAACAGTTTGTTAATGATTACCACTATTTAAAGTATCTATAGAAGTGATTATTATGAGCACAGGATCAATAGAGAGCTAATACTGTAGTTGAGGGAGGGTCCTTCGGGGCCCCTCTGGCCCATGGGCCCCGATGCGGTCGCTACCTCTGCAACCCCTATTGCTACGCCCCTGGTAGCCTGTAATTCAGGCATAAGGGCTTTACCTACTTCCGCAGCCAGTCTCTTATAATCTATCTGGAGCTGCGAGCCATGTTGAGTGTCGGCTGCAGATTCATCCCCTGAGTCATCTGAGGTGTGGTACTGCTCTTGCTGTGCCGCCTCTGCTTCAGCCGTTTTGGGAGCCTTCTTGTTCGTCCTCCCGCCCGCCATCTTGGAACCCTTCCCCTCTTGTTCTCCTTGCTGCTTCCTCTCAGAGCATGTAAGAGACCGCTCCATCCGGCTTTCAGTGTATGCCCAGGGGGTCTGTGAAGTGGCCGGTGACTGGCGCAGGGTCGATGGCAGGCTTTTTGCTGGGAAAATTGTTTCCGTGGACCGCGGCTTTCAGGAGCTCCAAGCACTCACATCCACCTCGCGGGCGCCGGAACCGGAAGTCCATGATTAAAAGTTTTAATGCACTATGGAGCGCTCCTCCTTTTTTCTTTTTTCCATATTCATATATTGCCTATTCATTAATTTGTTTTAATTTTCGTTGGTGTGCCTACTGATTGTTATAATAAATATGTATTTTTTTTATAACATGAAATACTACTGTGGTGCTATGTATGGTCGTTCTAGTTCTTTTCCCTCAATGTTATGACTAAGTCCTTAGCATACCTAGGTGTTAGTTGTGTGGATTCTCCTTTCCTATTTGTAAAAGTGGATATTTTTAGTCTACTGCATTCTAATATATGCCCTTACAGTTCCTCTTGTGCACACTTCAGATTAATGTCGCCTGGCAGGGATTGTTACATTATCCCACAGGCAACATTTTGTGGATGAGGCTGTATGGACACTTTGCTAGACTGCAGGCTAGCGATGGGTTCTGTGGAGGCTGGCAGATGGTCAATGTATGGCAAACAAACAATGTATGGGGGCGGGGCAGAGTACGAGAGAAAACAATTGAATCGGGCAGCATTTGAGCAAGCTGATACAGCATACTGGATCTCTTGCCTACATATTGGGGCCATCACAATAGATTCTTGGCAGAGCCGGTCTGAAAAGAAACATCTGGGAAATATTATAATAATGTTAGATTTACTTACCTGGGTCTTCCTCCAGCCCCTGGAAGCCTATGTGTCCCTTGCCGCCGCTCCACTTCAAGCCAGTCTACCGGCCAGCTCAGCGTTGCGAGCAGAAGTATTGCGTTGTGTGCTTGAGCAGTGGCTGCTGACCTGGCCGGGCTGGCAGCTACTAGGTAGGTTACCCCAGGAGACCCTCTTGGAGCGGAGCTGTGGGCTGAGTGCGTGCATGGACCTTAAGTGTGATGGTGTGGAGGGAGCACATGAACACTGAAAAGCTGACAGCAGTAGAGGAGGACAGGAGTAATAGTTCAGTGTATGGCTCTATATACTGTAAGTGGGGTGACTGTAAGTGGGGTGCTATACTAGACATCTATTTTAGTCATGATGATTTACGTTAGTATTAAAGAATTATGGTCACACATCCTGTAAAGTAAGTCTAAATTAGAATTTAATATCACTTTAAAATGTTACTTTTAGTGTCAAATATTGTATAAAATATGTGTTTCCTATCTATATACTTTTGGTGAATCACAGTGCTGCCACCCACTAGCTGGAAAGCATTCTGCAAGGACTGGACATGTTAGGCTGCGGCAAGAAGTAACAAAAAGGATTAAAATAGTGCTAACATGAGCAGGAAATTCTGAAGTTTGATGTTAACTGGTCAGAATAAAGCACAACTGCCAGACAATACAAACAATCCTGCTGCAGGCAATGCTGGCTCAGCATCACATTTATCCCACATGAAATCACAAGCAAATAAAAACTGCAGCAGTGAGCCACTTATTCAGTGTAGGATTAAGGAGACACGGGCAATAATGCTGCCTCTGTGACTTCACACTAAGCTTTTCGCAGCAGCTCTCTCCATTTATGAAGGCTTCTAGTTCTAAGATGCCACGTGGACAATAAGGAAGTGTGGGCTAAAGGACCAGCTTGTGAGAGGCCTGCTTTCTGCTTTGTGATGCTGGAAACCTGATCACAGGGGTGCTGCTGAGTAAATAACAAGGCCACAGTTATTCAGGCAAGGCTGAATATTTAACCTCATCCCAGCCCTTAACTTCAGCCTAAACAAGCATACTGTCATTAAGTTACATTAGTTATGTTAATTAAAATAGATAGGTAATATAATTTCTTACCCACCCTGTTTTAAAAGAACAGGCAAATGTTATTTCACGAGTGCAGCCATCTTTCTGGTTGAACAGGTGCATGAGTTGCATTCTGGTTGAACAGGTGACAGGGAGCATGAGACACAGTTCCAACTGTCATGTGTGCTGATCACCTCTCCCAGTTGCTAGGCAATGTGAATAACAACATAGGAATTCCCATCATGCTTTACACAGCATCAGGGAAAAAAAGCCCGGGCAGTTTTCTTTGATGGGTGGAGCTAAGCTAAAAATGCAGCTAAAAATGAGGCTTGGGTAAGAAAAACAGAGTTCTGATGCTGTGAAACTGTTAAAGAAACACCAAGCCTTTTCAGTTCTGCTGAGTAGATTTTTAGTCCGGAGGTTCACTTTAAGTGATGTTCAAAATGTAATAACCACCGAAAATTACTGCTCTCCTCAATCTGGTATATCCATAGCGTCATTTTATGTTAAGTTTTATAAAAGGAAGAACTTAGTGGGTTGTGGACATTACTATATGCAACATGAAAAGTGACTAAGGCTGTCACAAATGTCTATCAATCTAAATCTCTACTTAACTGTTTATACAGCAAAGTTTACGTGTCTGGAATGTTTGTTTCCTTGTTATTTATTTCCACTGTACATTTCTGTCTTAAGGTAGCCATACACTGGTCGATTTGCCATCAGATTCGACCAACAGACAGATCCCTATCTGATCGAATCTGATCAGAGAGGGATCGTATGGCTACCTTTACTGCAAACAGATTGTGAACCGATTTCAGCCTGAAACCGTTCACAATCTGTTGTGGTGGTGCTGCCGCCGCTCCCCCCGCCCGCATACATTACCTGCTCCGCTGGTGCGACTGCCCCCGGTCACCGCTCTTCTTCTTCTTCTCCGTCTCTGCTCTGCTCTGGTCTCCGGCATGCTTCCCTTCTTCCTGTCTGGGGGAAGTTTAAACAGTAGAGCGCCCTCTACTGTTTAAACTTCCTGCCGGGACAGGAAGAAGGGAAGCATGCCAGAGGAGACCAGACCAGAGCCGATACGGAGAAGAGCGGAGACCCGGGAGTCGCGCCGGCGGAGCAGGTAATGTATGCGGCTCTATTGCGTCGGTCGACGGGCACTCGAACGCCGCGGGCGATCGACGGTTATTTTCCGCACGGCGCGATCGACGGGATCGGACGGAATGGATCGAAATTCGGCGTGTAGCGTGAACGATTGGCAGCAGATTCGATCCCAGTGATCGGATCCCCTGTCGAAACGGGCGCAAATCGGGCCAGTGTATGGCCACCTTTAATGTCTTATAGATTTGCAGCAGATTCGACCATCAGATAGATTTCTGTAAGATGCCTGTCAAGTCGAATCTGACAGGAATCTATCTCATATGTGCACACTAGGAACAGATTCCCAATAGATTTCAGAATGACATCTATTGGAAATCAATCTAAATGCATTATGGGACCATTAGATCCAATGCAACTTTATGGGCTATCGATCTGCTGCCAGCAGCAGATCGACCTAGATTTTCCATCCTGTCAAATAGATCAAATCAATCGAAATTGATCCAAATCGGCTGCAAATCGATCAATATATAGATTTGATAGAATTGATTTCCGATCGATTCCATAGAATCGATCAATTGATCGATGGCTGAAATCGACCAGTGTATGGGCCCCTTTACACAGGGAAATATGCTGCATTGATTTAAAGGGACCCTGAGCTCTGCATAAAATCGCAATTTGGACTTACCTGGGGCTTCCTCCAGCCCCCTGTAGCCCGTGAGGTCCCCCGGCGTTCTCCTGGCTCCACTCCCAGTCCCGCTGGTGGCTCTGTTAATCGGCGACTCCGACCTGATGTCTCCCGTGGCCGCCCCCACTGAGCACGCTACACGTCATCACACTGGCCAGTGTGAGAGTTCTGCGCATGCACAGGTAAGTCTTAGAGAACCGCGCATGCGCAGGACCCTGATACACGGCGGGGGCACGCACAGGCGACCGATTAACAGAGCTGCCAGCAGGACTGAGAGAGGAGCCAGGAGGACGTCGGGGGACCTCGCGAGCTACAGTGGGATGGAGGAAGCCCCAGGTAAGTCCAAATTGCGATTTTATGCAGAGCTCAGGGTCTCTTTAATGTGCATACACACACAATAACTGTGTTCGAGACTCGATCCCTCAGGCGACGGTTTAGGGCTGAGTGCTGTACAGATGTGTCGCTAGCCTGCAGCTGAGGAGGGACTGCAGGTGGCCCATACCATCTGAGGGACAGTAAGTGACAAGACTACATCCTCTGTACAACACTGTGGAAGATGTCAGCACTATATAAATACTATATACTATATAATATTCATGATGGAGCAGCTTTAAGCGGGAGGGGTAAAGAGATAGGCAATGTGATTGTCATGCGCTCAGCTAAAATGATTAAAGAGAACCTGAACTGAAAATAAAAAGTCAAAATAACCATACACAGGTCATACTTACCTCCTGTGTAGTCAACTACTCAATCTCTTTCTCCTCTCCTGTGTCCCATTTGTCCACTGTGATCAATGGAATTCTCCGTCCTCCATTTTAAAAATGGCCATTACCCCATAACAGCTTCCTGGTCAGCACAGTTAAACTGTAATATCACCCACTTCAGCCACAGGGAAACATGGACATTACCTTGGATATTCAGTTGTAACTGACAGCAGCTGATATATAACTGACAGCAACTGGTATATTTCAGTTCTGACAAAATATTGTCAGAACTGGAAGGGATCACTGTAAGAAGAAAATGGTGAGCCTCTGAGAAGAACTGACGGTGAAGTTAGTATTTAATATTCATTTGCAGCTACGTCATGTGTTTATTTTAAATAATTTTACTCGCTTCAGGTTCCCTTTAAATACTCTGGATCTCTCTATGCTGGGTCAAGGCAACTGTACACCCACTAGATTCTCAGGAGAAATGTCCCCAACCAGCCGCTTTGGCCAAGAACTATCTACCGTGTGTATAAGCTTTCACTCTTATGTTTTTAAGCTCTGTTTCAAGTCTTACTTTTAATGCCTGAAAGCTGCATCTGATGAAAAATTTGCTTGGGCAGCACATAATGCCTGCTACACACAATGCAATTTTACATAAAATTGAAGGCCAAATCGATTATTTCTGACAGGTCCGATCTGTTTTCTGACTGTTTTTGCTTATCGATTTTACGATCACTTCTATACAAAATTTTGTATAGAAGTGATCGCAAAATTGACCCAAAAAATGATTGGATATCAGACCAGACCTATTGGGAATATGTCAGTCAATTTGACAGAAAATTGCATCGTGTGTACCAGGAATAAGACACTCTCTCTATAGGTTCTGTCACCAACTTGCAAGACTGAAGAGAGGGGGACAAATAAAGTAATGCCTTCTACAGAGGTAGGCCATGATGCAATCTCTATTGCAAGAATCAATCACATCACAACTGATTACATTTGTGACCACCAATGCAAAATCATTTTTATCAATTGATCATAGGGTTTATTTGATGTCAATGAAGAGAAATTTGATTAACTTTGACCTCCCCCAGTGTTTCATGTTGTATTTATCAAATGTACAAGTATTTGTAATGTCTCAAACACATAAATTGTATTTATTTATACTTGTGTTGCTCCTTGTACGGATTGTACACTGTGTTGAACTGCTCATGTATCTATGCTCCTCACTATTGTTTGTTTTGTACTATGTGCAGCGCTACAGAAGATGTTGGTGCTAAATACCGTAAATAAAAAAAGTATAATAACTTAATGAAATTATCCTAGTTAGATTACATCACTTCTGGTCACTTTAAAACGTAATAGGTCCCACAGCTGCACTACTTATAGTGTGGAGACTTTGAGGATTACATTTGTGACAGGTGCACTTTTACGGTATGTTTAACTTCAGTCATAAGAACTGTACAGTTTAGATTTTAAAGTAGCCAGGCAAAAATCAATTTGCTTATTATGAATTGTTTGCATTAGATCCAGGGCCAGTTCTAGACTTTCTGCTGCCCAAGGCAAACTTGTGAGGATGCACCCCCACCCCCCAATTTGGAGTGATCGCACAGCACCCGACAATTTACTTTGCTTCATTTAATGTTCTCACATGACATGCTGCAGCTCAACACAATAGCACACTGGCTGGCTGTGAGTCTGTGACAAACAAACTGCTCACCCTCAGCCACTGCATTCCTCCTCAGGAAGGTACACACAGTATCAAAATGCTGCCCCTGAAATCTCTGCGGCTTATGCAAATATTTCACCTTGCTTCATGAGAAAACCGGCCCTGATTAGATCCTATGTTTGTTGTCCAAATACTTCTTACTAAAGCTATTGCCATGATCATGGCCAACCCTAAGGGTGTGTGTAACTACTAAGGTTCCTTGCTCACCCTCCATCACTCCTCATCTACTAACCCTTGTGTTACCTTCACATGCAGCGCTATACAGAAGGAACATAAGTGCTGCATCCTCGGTGGCTGTGGCACGGCAGGATGTAGCCCACACTGTATGCTGCTAGGATTGGGTCAGATGGGTGAACTTGGGGGAACTGTCACTATGGTAAGATGGGGGTGTCAGGGTAAAGGATTAGAGATGGAGAAGGAAGGTGAGTGAAGGGCAGTAGGCATCCCTAATTACTCTATAAGTGACCATGAATTATGTGTACTAAAGTAGTCAATATAACGATTCCAACTATACTACTCTCACTACAAGGTACCTTTCAAGTGGAATTGCAGAAGCTTGTCAGTCTGTACCAATCAGCCACAATATCAACCACACAGGTGTCCCTGATGATCTATACGAGAAAAGGTAAAGATTTCTTGTGGGCAGCTAGTGATTGGGATGAAGTTCAATCCTTGGTTACAATTTTCTTTAAAGGACAACTGTAGTGAGAAGAATATGGAGGCTGCCATATGTATTTCCTTTTGAACAATACCAGTTGCCTGGCAGCCCTGATAATCTATTTGGCTGTAGTAGTATTTGAATAACACCAGAAACAAGCATGCAGCTAATCTTGTCAGACCTGACAATAATGTCAGAAATAGAAGGAAATAAATATGGTAGCCTCCATATCCCTCTTGTTACAGGTGTCATTTAACACCAAGGCTATGTGATAAGTCCACAACAGTGATTTTACAGCTATTTTCTTTTCTGTGAGTTGTAATTAACATGTAGCCCAGATAAGACCATAGCAGCTATAACAGCTGCTTCCATATGATATTTCTTGACACAGACATCTTATTTTATGAAAGATTCCTTTTTGCCATGCTTTGGATTTATTTTTGGAGATTTGTGACATAAAGATAGTTAAGGGGGAGGTATGGGGGCATGGGTTGGTCATACTGAGATAAACGTATTTTCAAAAAAGTTGAAACAGAATGTGGTGATTTGAAAGTCATTTAAACCCTACATTTCATTAAAAATAGTACAAAGACAACATATCAGAGGTTGATGAAACCAAAAAAATGTATTATTCTATCTGATGCCAGTCCAAAAATGTTGGTCAGTAATTGCTTATTAGGTCTCCTCCAACTTGAGGGAGATCAACAGCAAATGTCTTAACACAATGAGAAATTAGATCATTCGCATCACATGCTTCCTTTTCTTACCCAGTTTGCACCTGGGCCTGTTTTACCCGTATTGCCTAGTACACACCATACAATTTTCTGTTAGATCTTTCAGTTAGATTTTCTGCATTATATTATTTTCTGTAGAGACTGGTCATTATCTCTGGTGCGTTGTCTTTTGGTTATCTCCTGCTGAGTAGAACTATGCCTAATTGCTCTGCAGATAGATGGTAAGATAGATAATTTCCAAGATGTTGGAAATTATCTATCTGGCAGGTAAATCTTACAGAAAATCTAACAGAAAATTGTATGGTGTGTACCTAGCACTTAGACTAGAACATTATTGTTGTTTAAACCATAGCCATATATAGGCGCATGTCCATCATTGAGGTAAGTTATACTTACCTTTTAGACAGCTTGTAAGCATTCTATATCCATCTAGTATGTAATCAATGTGTTGTGATTGTCTTATTGCATTACTCAGTTTTGTCTAGCTTCAGCTGTTGCACAGATGGTGTCACATTTGACTCAAGAATACTTATTATACAACAAAAATATACAGCGAGGTGCCCACCCAGTTTCTGTGTCTGTAACACGAGCCCAAAGCATGAATTCTTCACCACTGTGCTTGAGAGTTAGTATGAGATGTTTGTGATGAGTTGCTTTATTTGGTTCTCGTGTTACTGTGCATTGTGGTTATACATTGTGTGTTCCAAAGAATGGTGAAAACAGAACACTGTCTTGCAAAACTGTAAATGCTGAAACGGCTGCCTTACCTAAATACAGTTTCTCACCCCACCCCTAACTCTGTATGAGTCTGGGTGGAAGTTACACAAGCATGGGTATGTATTTGCATACACATGTATGATGCCAGCGCTAGCCTGTTCTCTTCCTCATAAGAGAAGGAAGCTGCATGCCATAAAAGAGCTGCAGCTTTCTATGGAAAAAATGAGAATCAGAATAATAATTTACAAAAGCACCTACTTACTTACCTTCATTTAACAGAGGACGTTAAACTTAAAGGGAACCCGAGGTTAAAATAAACTGATGAAAGAAACAATTGTATTTAACCTCCTACTCCTAACAACGACTTTTTTTTTAGATATCCCATTGTTTTATTTTATATTTAGACATTTCCAAAGTAGACTGTTTTATTGTCTCCGCTCAATGTCTATTAAAGAGGAAATTTAACCAAGAATTGAACTTCATTCCAATCAGTAACTGATACCCCCTTTCCCATGAGAAATCTTTATCTTTTCTGGAATAGATCATCAGGGTCATCTGTGTGGCTGATATTATGGTGAAACCCTTCCCCCAGTGTGATGTCATAACCATGGTCCTGAGCATTCTCAAATTTTGTAAGGGTCCTCCCTTGATGAGGTCATCAAGTGATGACCCTTAAAGACACGGTACCAGAGATTCCACTGCTGTAATGTAGAACAGAGTCACTGCCAGTTGGATGGAGGGTGCTGCTTCTGCCTGCATCTGCATACATATACATCATAGGGAGCGCACTCACAGCACGGGGACACAAGCAGGAAGGGAGGGGAGCACAGTAGCGCCGCCTAATGTGACTCGGAGAAAGGGGGAGATGGATTTGAGAAGGGGGGGGGGCGCCTTTCCCACGTATGGTGCTTTTAGGCACATGCCTACAGTGCTTTACAGTAATTTCTTGAGCAGTTCAGCTTCCCGGCTGCCGGCCACAAGCGCCATTCGGCTGCAGTTACATGCAGCTGAATGGCAGCATTTGGTAACTACACGCATGTCACATTTGACATGCGGTGGCATTACCTGACAGTGAAAAAAGGTCTCATGTTGCGTCTGACGACATCAACTGCTCAGATGCAACTTCATAGAGAAGCCGTCTGTTTCTAATATCTGATTTTCCATATCCTAGCTGGCAAACATAACAAGCGCCGTTATTATTTATTTACTTTCATACTAACTTGTTACAGAATGGAACATTTGCTACAACTTTATGCAAACAAAGGGCTTTGCCAACAGACAGTTTGTTTCAGCTTTTTGTTCAGCACATTTGTCACTATTTGCATATTGAAAGCAGTAGTGATGATACAGTATGCTGTTCAGTAACCTTGACCTGTACAAATTTGAATTTTAAAAAGCTGTATATATAAAACACAGTTTCAGATATACTGCAAACTGGAGAAGAAAGAGATGTGTGCACTGACAAGGTTCACCTGGCTATATACTGGCTGCCTTGTCTATTGACTAATGTAAAATGGCATAGCATTTGCTGAAAGCATCTGCCTGCCAGAATATGCAGGGTCTAATGCTGGGAATACACAGGTCGATTCTGCGGCCGATCGCTTTGCCCGCTCGATTCTCTTATCTTCCGCTCGTTGTTCTTATCTTTTTCAGCAGTTGGCTCATGCAAAATACATTGCATCTCAACAGGGGCACCGCGTGTAGGCCTCCTTGTGCCCCCGATAAATGGGACGCATCGCTGACACCCCCAAAGCATGTGCACTGCTGAGGAGCACCTTGGCTCTCCCCTAGGGAGGGGGCAGAGAAACGCAGAGAGTCCGCCCCCAGATTTGGCCAAGGCCCAAGGGGGACCATCTTTGTTGCCCCCCAAAGGGATAGGTACCTTACCTGTTACGAATTTGCCCCCCAGCTGCAAGGTAATGCAGGTCCTGGGAGCGACAACACAAAAAGTAGAGGAGGGGGGAGGGAAGGCGCAGACAGGCCCCCCAAGTGCTGCCACCCACTGGGGGAACCATCCACACCTCCCCCTAATCCCCACGTCCAAGAAGGAAGACTTGTACAAACTGCAAACTGGAGAAGAAAGAGATGTGTGCTCTGGCCAGGTTCACCTGGCTATATACTGGCTGCCTAATTGTCTGTTGACTAATTTAAAATGGCATAGCATTTCATAATTTCAAATATAAAAAAAAATTCTGCTTAAAGAGAAACCGTGACCAAGGATTGAACTTCATCCCAATAAGTAGCTGATACCCTCTTTCCCATGAGAAATCTTTTCCTTTTCTCAAACTGATCATCAGGGGGTTCTGTATGGCTGATATTGTGTTGACACCCCTCCCACAGTGTGATGTCAGGACCATAGGGCTGACATCACACTGTGGGAGCCTTGTTGCATTTTGGGAAATAACAGCTGTTTCCAACTGCCAAAAAAGCAAGTAGCATCTCCTTCCACTGACATCACCTGCCAGCAGTAAAACTGTCACCTTATGATAAATGGCAGAATATCAATCAGGGAGAGAAAAGATTTTACAATGGGCAAACACTGACTAAATAATTTATACATAATTATTGTAAAAATTAAGCACTTTTGTTCATTATGTTATTTATGCTCTTTAACCTCCTTAACGATATGCCCAACACTGTGTCGGGCATACTGCTCTCTGTCCTCAGGAGTCCCCCATAATTAAATCATTTGCTCACATGGCTGTAAAACCTTTAGCTAGCACTAGGCTAGCTAGTAAAGGTGTTTGCCACCACCGGATCCCCCTGATTCCCCCGTTTATACATTACCCAGCCTGGATCCAGCGATTGCGCAGCCTCCCTGCACAGCTCCGGTCTGTATATGGGGAGGATCGGGTTTGCGCATGACGTCAGCCATAGTGAAGACCGGAGCTGTGCGAGGAGGCAGCGCCGATCGCTGGATCCAGGCTGGGTAATGTATAAACTCGCTGGATCGGGGGGTGCCGGACACCTTTACTAGCTAGCCTGGTGCTAGCTACAGGTTTACAGCCATGTGAGCAAATTATTATGGGGGCAAAAACTAACAAAACCTCCTAAACGGCGTAACGCTCAGGAGGTTAAGGGGAACCCCTCCCACAGTGTGATGTCATGACCACGGCCCTGACAGTTTGCTGTCTGTGAACCTCTGTGCATTGTGGAAATAACAGCTTTTTCTGACTGCCAAGCAAGCAATATCTCCCTCTGTGCATAGATCTCTCAGTAACCAATATAACGCACAGATCACTTGGCAGGATGAAAGCTCTGGCCACCTGTGATCAATTTCAGAATGTAAATCAGGGAGAGGAAAGATTTTACAATAGGCAAACATTGATTAAATCATATATAAGTGAATATTGTAAAAAAAAATAAGCAATTTTATTCATTATGTTATTTTTACTACAGTTCCTATTTAGTAGATTCTTAGCAATTGAACATACCTGAATTACAGGTTCTGAGCCCATAATAATCAAGTGAATACTTGGTTTTGTTCAGATAATTACATAATCATTTACAATGTTGGCAGTTGCAGACATAGGTCTGTTGACACCAAGTAGCCGATGAGGGCCCACTGACCTCTAGGGTCCATGCAGCTCCCTTCAATCTTCCCCCTCGCCCGTGTAATTAGAATTTCTTCCTGAAGAGTGCAGGGAGAAGCAGCACAGAAAGAGGAAGAGGAGGAAAGTATCAGCAGTAAGAACACACAGATAGTGTGCTACTTCTGTGTGATGAGCACCCATGGAGTTGGAACAGAAGGGAGGTAATATGTTATGCAGGAGGTCGGACCGAGAAGCATGGTGCAGGGCGTACATTAAAAAATAGCCCTGCCAAAAAATGGCGCAGGGTGATGCCAATAATTACATCTTACTATTAAGGTTATGTAATGTTTTAGAAATGTTGTAAAACGTTAAATAGCTCTCAGTAACAAGGAGTCATTACAGGCATCTGCATATATCACCTGGGCCCAGCGATCACGTCTCCTCCACTTCCTTGTTAGTTTGCAGGAATCCTGCAGCCAGCCAATCAACATGCAGGGACTGAAGCCAGCTGCAAACTAATCGACTAACTAACAGACCCTACTCTCACACTGAGCCCTCCCTCTACCTATGCCTAACCCTATGACCCCCCAGGTACCTAACCACTCCACCCTCGCTGCCTAGCCCTAAGACCCACCCCCAGGTGCCTATCTACTCCACCCCCACTGCCAAACCCTAAGATACCCCAGGTACCTAACCACTCTGCCCCGGCTGCCTAACTCTAACCACTCCACCCACGCTGCCTAACCTTAAGACCCACCAGGTGCCTAACCCTAACCACTCCACCCTGGCTGCCTAACACTAACCACCCCACCCCTGCTGCTTAACCCTGACCTCCCCTAAGCTTACCTGCTCCCTGCCGCCATAGAGAGCAATAGTAAAAGCCACAGTAAGGAGGTTTAACGATGGTGCCTAGTAAATAGTAGGCACCATAATTTAACCTCCTTGCCGCTAATCGTGGCTTTTAATATTAGTGTGTAATAGTGTGTTATCCGTGTGTGTGATTCAGCGATCTATATGTGCACTTGTATGACCTGTATCTGCACTTGTGTGTGATCAGTTTGTGTGCTTCAGTGATCTATATGTGCATTTGTATGACCTGTATCTGCACTTGTGTGTGATCGGTATGTGTGCTTCTGCGATGTATATGTGCATTTGTATAAACTTTTCTGCTATCTATATGTGCATTTGTATAAACTGTATCTGCACGTGTGTGTGATCGATATGTGTGCTTCTGCAAACTATATGTGCGTTTGTATAAACTGTATCTGCACGAATGTGTGATCGGTATGTGTGCTTCTGTGATCTATGTTTGCAATAGTATAAACTGTATCTGCAGTTGTGTGTGATCAGTATGTGTGCTTCTGCGATCTATGGGCTTAATTCACTAAACCGTGATAACTCCTATTACGGCCGCGCTACCGGTTTCACACGCGTTTTTGCGGTTTCACGTGCAATCGTGAATTTTCATTCACGATTGCGTGCGATAACACAAAAACGCAAGCAAAACACAGACCCTCACGGTGATACCAGACACCAGTGGACAGTGGTCATTATGGCGGACAGGTGAGACTTTTACACTGCACACATGAACTCACTTTTACACTTGGGGGGGACACCGGCCGGGGGTCCGTCACATACGTAGGTCATCTTAATATCGAACGCCGTTACCGTCACACCCCCGATCAAGCACTTGCGACCAAGATTTTCCAGCATGTCCGATTGATCCTTTCAGTCGGAAGATGATCAATAGATCGATTGGGCGGCTATGTTGCAGCATACTCCGATACTCTTCGGCTTTGATAAAATTGAATTGGAAGGTCGATCGGGCCGCAATATTGAGTGGTGTATAGGCACCTTTATTTGTTATATTTGCAAATCATTTCTATCTGCCTCTCACTGGTAATATCTGCTTGTTTAGTAAAGTATTTTTTTTTCTTATTTAAATATCCACAAGTCTATGTGTGACCCAATTGCACGAGGTGCTTATTCGTGGCCCATTCATGTACAGATATTACCACATTAAGGCAGCGCCAACATCACATAACACAGATTCATGTACTATGGTTGACCATGCCCACGTTTTCCAACTTCAGATGCTGCATGTGGCCAACTGTGTATGTTCTGTGCAGGGGCCCACTGTTGGTTGTGCCTGTACTGAATTTTAGTACATCATAAATCATGCCTAAAGCCACCCTAAAGGTGACCATACATCTATCGACATGGTGGCCGATCGATTATCCGATTGGATAATAATCGGGCTGCAATGGGTTGCATGAATCCATCGGACAAGCTGCAAGATGTCGGGCTGTCGTGGATGATCGGGTGCCGCGTCACAATTTCTGATCGATTTCAGCATAAATAGATCGGGAATCGGCCTGCAGTGTACGGACAGCAGGCAAATGTCTCTCTAATCAGATTTAATCAGAGAGAGATTTGTCTCTTGGTTGAATCTGCCCATCATCGCTATGTGTATGGCTACCTTACAAAGTGTTTTAGCTATTCACTAATATTAGGTATCCTTTGAATGACATTTGTGTATACGGTAACTAGTAGGTGCTCACAATAAGTGTGGGGGGTGCTTATTGTATTACTATACAGTGACATACATCACTCCAGGGGATGCTTAGCAAAGGCTGCCTTTTCTGAAAGGGTGCATATTTATTATAAGATAAGAAATGCTCACCTGGGTGACAGATTGTTCTTTGGTCAAATGCTTTGTATGGTATGTTTCAAAGCTATTGTTCTTCAATAGTTCTCATGTTTCAATGGTGGAATACTTAGAAGTGCAATGTGCAGTATAAGCAAATTCATTATTAATCATTTCTAAGATAATGTTTAAAATATTTAAAACCGTGCTGATGTCAAATGATGGAGTATCCTTTTAATGGCACACACTATTTGCACATAATGACAGTGGTTTTCTGTAGTACAGATGGCAAACACAACAGTGCAGTAACATTACTGCTGGAACAATAGATACCATCCAGACTTGCAAAGAGCAATAGTAAGATGTTTCTGTTATACACAACTTTATCACCACTTGCACAGTACTGTCAGTCTCTGGCTCTAGGGTACCCACTCTGACCTCCGTAGCAGGGACATTACTAGAAATCATGACTGAGAAATGGAATCGATCGCGCGATACGGAACTGTAATCAGTCCAGTACATGGTATGCATATGATGAAAGATACTGTAGATTCTCAATTTAGGCATTGATCAAAGTAGCTGTAAAAAAAAAGACTGGAATAGTGTATGGACAGCTTAAGAAGGTATGGTGTTTTTGCACAAAAACTACAAGGGCCCATGTGCAATTCACTTTTTCTCCCGAGTTTTTTCCTAGGAGATAATTTTTTAAACTTTTTTTTAATATAACTTTTCAGCATTTTGCAATTAAAAAAGTACCAACAAGTAGATAAAAAGGGACTATCAAAATTATTCTGAGTATTTTCATGCTTGCTAGTGGTTTAAAAAGCATCCTATTTATAAGGTATATAAAGATGTGAGAATATCACCTAGGAGAAAACTCAGGAGAAAAAATTAATTGTTTATGGGCCAAGGTATTTTTAAAAAAATAATGACAATCGTAATATCAAAAGAAAACAGTTGGTCCTGAGATATATAGGGAATCTGATGGTGATGGCATGCACGCCTTGCAATAAGCCGAAAACTGTTTCAAAGGGACACTGCTCTGTTTTAAAATGCCTATGTATATGCGCATATACATTAACCACTTCCCGACCATGGTCATTTTCCCCGTTCAGCTCAGCTCTGATTACTTTGGCAATATCTTTATCAATAATTATCACAATTAAATGATCTACATATTGTTTTTTCAGGACAAATTAGGCTTTTTGTGGCTGATATTTGTTATTAGTAATTACCTTATTTTCTATGCATTTTAAAAGGAAATTAAGGAAAAAAGTGAAAAAATACACAATTTATCCACTTTCATACATTATAGCTTAAATGTAAACCGTTCTATTGTACATTAAACCCACACATTTTAATTGTCTATCCCTCCTGTTTATTCAAACAGGTAATTTGTTTTGATAATGTATTAGATGTAACAATTATGTAATGTAAAAGATCTGCTACTGTCTGCTTCTGGAATGTGTATGTTTACACGTGTTTACTAATTTACTCTGCTATTGAATTCCCTGGAGGAGGAGAGGGGTTTGCTGTAATTCCTTTTCAACTCTGTAGTGATGTTATCCGGTCAGAGATAAATAAACAGTGTTATCTACGATTTTGTAGGGAGGAGAGTACAGAGACTTATTTTCACGTCATAGGGACTGCAAGTGGTTAAAATATCATCTATACTCTGAAATTATGATACGTAATTCATTTGGTATGTATGTTAATTTATTTACTATTGTTATTAGCGTCTTAGCTTTTCTTCAAATAGTTGAATTCCACCTGGATGTGTAAATGAAGAGAACTAAGAATCATGCAGCTAGAATAGTTATGTAAAATAAATACAACAATATGTATAGGCAAAATATAATGTAATCACAACTCGCGCTAATTCTGTATTCTATAGAATAAATTTTATTAAAATATAATGTATAAAATTCCAAAATTCCACACTCCACACTCCACACTCTTACACACCACAACCACTCAATATTGTTATAGGGCCCTTTAAATCAGCAGTGCTTTAATTGCCAACTAACTATAATAAGTTCGATAGGAATCACTTATCAATGCACAGAAGGGATCCAATTTGTGCTTAAACTTGTGAATAGATAGTTCTTATGTTTATAGATAACACATTTATTATGCAGAAGCGCTCATATCTGTGCATGAAGGGGATCCAATTTAAATTGTCCCGTTTTCATTGAGGAAAATTACAAACAGATCCTACTTATGTTGTCTCAGAGTGACAGGGTTCAGGTCTCTTATATAAGAGCTCTGTTAGTAATCACTTAGTATCCAGTACAACGATTCCTTGTATGTTTAATTCTTATATGTCAGTCTCTCATAGCCAGCTGCACTCACCACGGATTCTTTTCTGAAAACCGCTCTGATGCAAGTGCTTATTCTCTACGATCTCCGCGCTGCCTTCCACTGTCGGCGGTGTTCAGGCGGGGCCGCTCTGGTTGTCCACAGAGTCCCCTCGCTGTACTACTTTCGCCCAGCTGGTACCGGTGTGCGCTAGTTGGGTGACGTCACCACTGCAGGGTATTGGATCTTTGTTATTCAGAACGGCTGCTGCGCGCTGTAGGTCAGCCAGATCCTTGCCCTTAACTGATCGTAATAGTAAATCAAATTAACCTTAACGCGTTTCGACCGATTAACGTCGGTCCTCTTCAGAAGGATTTTGAAGTCTGAAGAGGACCGACGTTAATCGGTCGAAACGCGTTAAGGTTAATTTGATTTACTATTACGATCAGATAAGGGCAAGGATCTGGCTGACCTACAGCGCGCAGCAGCCGTTCTGAATAACAAAGATCCAATACCCTGCAGTGGTGACGTCACCCAACTAGCGCACACCGGTACCAGCTGGGCGAAAGTAGTACAGCGAGGGGACTCTGTGGACAACCAGAGCGGCCCCGCCTGAACACCGCCGACAGTGGAAGGCAGCGCGGAGATCGTAGAGAATAAGCACTTGCATCAGAGCGGTTTTCAGAAAAGAATCCGTGGTGAGTGCAGCTGGCTATGAGAGACTGACATATAAGAATTAAACATACAAGGAATCGTTGTACTGGATACTAAGTGATTACTAACAGAGCTCTTATATAAGAGACCTGAACCCTGTCACTCTGAGACAACATAAGTAGGATCTGTTTGTAATTTTCCTCAATGAAAACGGGACAATTTAAATTGGATCCCCTTCATGCACAGATATGAGCGCTTCTGCATAATAAATGTGTTATCTATAAACATAAGAACTATCTATTCACAAGTTTAAGCACAAATTGGATCCCTTCTGTGCATTGATAAGTGATTCCTATCGAACTTATTATAGTTAGTTGGCAATTAAAGCACTGCTGATTTAAAGGGCCCTATAACAATATTGAGTGGTTGTGGTGTGTAAGAGTGTGGAGTGTGGATTGTGGAATTTTGGAATTTTATACATTATATTTTAATAAAATTTATTCTATAGAATACAGAATTAGCGCGAGTTGTGATTACATTATATTTTGTGGTATTACATTGAGAGAGGGTTGAAGGTATCCCTCTGCAACACGCAGCTTGTGTAGGGTTACTTACCAGCGCCATAAAAATTGTATGTTTATTGAAATATGTATAGGCAGTACTGTATTTGCAAAAATATACAGTATGATAGTGTAAAGCATCAATGCGACATGGTAAATGTATGTGTTTTATAGGATAAGGGTAGTTATAAAGTATATTTATTCTACCAATTTTTTTATAGCCTCTCTGTATCCCCTGTCCCAATATCACTTTCACTTGCAGGGAGCAAGGGTCTAATGCTGTCAGTAGGTAAAAACAAAAGAATAAAGATTGAGCTGACACCAAGAGTAAAATAATCTTTTACTTTAAAGGACCACTGTCGTGAAAATTTTAAAATTTAAAATATATGTAAACAGGGTTTTCTTTATTTTCAAAAGCACTTAAAGTGGACCCAAATTAAAAATACAAGATTTCAGAAATAAAATCTATTTTCTAAATTATAATAATAAATAGCAGCCTTTTTTCAGCTGCATGATGACAAATATAAAATATTTTACATTTATTGGAGGAACCCCTCCCTTCCTTTCAAATTGCAGGGAAAAAATCCGGCAAACTGCTGGAGTAGATGGTGTCCAGCAAAGGAGGAATTACTAATGGCTGCCCCCAGTATAACTCTAGTTATGAAAAGAGAAGGGTAAAAAGCATGCACTGAAATGCTCATAGGCTTGAAGGAGTGTTTATTTATCTTTGTATGTGTCAGAGTGGTGCAACTAAATATTTTTAATTAAAAAAAATGTTTGGTTTGGGTCCGCTTTAATGAGTGGCAGTTGCTCCGTCCAACTGCCAAAAAGTATACAGAGAAGAGGGAGGCTGGCCAGCATCCTATATAATAATAGGCAAGTGTCCCTGCGTACTCCTGTCCCTGTGTCCATGCTTTTGCGCTACTGTGCATGTGCAGCATGGACAGCCATTGGGACAGGAGGAGGACGGGTACGGGTGGATGTGTGCGCGCGGCGGGCGTGTGCGAGGGTGGAGGTGCACAGCGGGCAAGAGCATGCGGCACACACGGCAGGTGCATGCTTATGCGCACTGACATGCTGTGGTCACAGGGGCGGAAGGGGAGAGGGGTAGTGAGACAGACCCAGAGCCCGCTATATTAACGGGCTTAGGTCTACTGGTCTATATACTGTATATATATTTTTCAAGGAGTGTCTTTATAAAGAATAAAAGCTATGCTGAGAATCCTCTATGGAAGGATGGACTAGCCCAAAACCTGTCGGTCATGTCAGATTTCTACTACCTACTGTAAGTGACTGCAACATAGGAGAAAAGTAATTTATGGCTCATTTTACTCTGGAAGAAATGTATTTCTTATTTATACGTGTATATATATATATATATATATATATATATATATATATATATATATATATCTTAAATTTTATGATTTCCGCGATAGTGGTCCTTTAATAACATTAAAACAGTTAAATCATTCCCCTGCAGTACCTGTAGGGGCACATGGATGGGAATACATACTGAAAGGAGGAGGTGGGGCTATGGGGAAAAGATAGTGGAAATGTTTTTTTTAAAATAAACATCCTTTTATATAATTAGTAAACAATCCCAGGAGCCATGTGTACCCAGGAAACAATACAGTCAGGCATGCTAACTAATTATAGATTACAGTATAATTATTATATATAGCAAATCCTGTCTTATGCTGTAAATACTCGATGAGTTTTTTCAGCAGATTTACTGTCGGATCGATTTTCCGTTCACTTTTTTCCAATAGTTTTTCTGATCAATTTCCATTCACTTCTATGAGAAAATCGATCAGAAAAACAATCAGAATGTGATCGGACATGTCAAAAATTATCTGTCAAGCCATTTATCTGCCAAAAAAACTCATGGTGTATTCCCAGCATAAGGAACTGGAGCACCTCTGGTGCAAAACAGCTGCAGACATGGAGCAGTTGCTCCGAGCAACCAATCAGAGGCCTTGATCTAGACATCTGTTTCATTTTAGCATCAGTTGTGCTCCCATTTTCCTTGCACTAGTTTTGATAAATCTGCCCTGTTGACTTGAGTGATCAAAGTAAAATATGTGGCTAGTCTGCTCTTTCTCAAGTAAGTACCCTTCACTGACCATAACTTATTCAATACATTATTAATATGCATTTTTACAGCACTGACATCTTCTGCAGCACTTTACAGAGTATGTAGTCATGTCGGAGGAACTCCCAATCTAACCCCTACCATAGTCACATTAATTTGTTAGGAGGAACCATTTAACTTGTAATTATGTTTTTGAATGAAACCCAAGTGCCCAGAGAAGACCCATGCAACATGGGGAAAAACTCCATGCCACTAGTGTCCTGGTCAAAATTCTAATCTGGGACTCTAGCAGAGCAAGGTAAGAGTGCTATTGTTAGGAGCAGTTTTGGTTACCTTCTCCCGGCAGAACAGGTCTCTCCGCATTGCATTAGCGCAGGTCAGCACGCGCGCGCTAAGCGGCAGGACCTTTATGCGCTGAGGAGGTGGGTCAGCTGGCCTGTCGGTCAGCTGACATGAGTTCACTGGGTCTCGCTGCTGATTGGTCAGGCAGCGCTGGGCGGGTGATTTTGAATTGCCTGTCTGTATTTACACCCAGGGATGTCAGTAGTTTGTTGTCTGTTGTTGCTGAAACTTCGCAGTGAAAGCTCTCAGACCTTAGTCAGATCCATGTGTGCTTGAACCGGCAGGACCCTGGGGATTCGCACTTAGCTTAGGATTATTATTACTATTGTATTTGATTATTACTGTGTATGACCTTTTGCCTGTACCTCTGATTACTCTCTGCCTTACGATTCTGTACCTCTGCCAATCTGATCTGTTGCCGAGTACTGCCTGAATACTCACTCTGATTTAGCTTTACGATTCTGTACCTCTGCCAATCTGATCTGTTACCGACCACTGCCTGAATACTCACTTCGATTCTTGCCTGACGATTCTGTACCTCTGACTGACCGATCTGTTACTGACTCTGCCTGTCCGACCACTCTTTGTGAGGGATAGCCCCTGTCACTCAGGGCTATCACTCTCCAGTGCTTTTGTATATTACTGTGCACCTAATCACGTGTGATCACACTTTGAATAAAATACTGACTATTGTGCTGATAGAGCTCGTTCTGATCATCAGATACATCACTGATCATTACATAACAACAGACCCATATCACTATGGAGGCCTTATGTCAGCAGGTTCAGGCCTTAACTACAGCTGTCGAGCAGTTAAATAATACTGTCACCTCACAACAGGCTCAGCTAAATCTCCTGTCTGATGCTGTACGCAACTTGCAGGGATCTGCATCATCATTGCCTCCCTCTCGTGTAGTTGAACCTAAGATGGAGCTCCCAGAGAAATTTTCAGGTCTTAGATCAGATTTTAGAAATTTCAAAAACAGGTGTATGTCTTATTTTGAGATGAGACCCCTATCGTCAGGCACTGAATTACAGAGGGTTACGCTAATCAAAACTTTATTACAAGGGGATTCTCAAACCTGGGCCTATGATCTGCCTGACGGTCACGAGGCTTTGACGTCTGTGCAGGCATTTTTTAAGGCTGCCGCCACAGCAGAGAGAAAGTTGAAAAATCTCCGTCAGGGTAATAGTACTGTGGAAGATTATGCTTCAGAATTTAGGAAGTGGGCAGTCTCTTCCAGGTGGGAACATTTCTCTTTGTTGGATAGTTTTCTCGCAGGATTTTCAGAGTCTGTGTCAGATGTCATGATTAGCCACCCAGAACCTAAATCATTAGATGAGGCTATCACTTTGGCTATCAAGATCAATCGCAGGATTCGATACCATAAGCACGGCAGATCACGTGCTTCTCCCAAAGTCTTTCCTTCTGCTCCTTCAGTCACGGCTAGTTCTGATGAACCTATGCAGATAGGCCACTACAAACTATCAGAGACTGAGGAAACTTTGAGAAGGAAAGAGGGTCTTTGCTTATACTGCGGGGAGAAAGGTAATTATCTCCAAAATTGTAGTAAGAAGTCGGAAAACTTCTCCGCCTAGGTGTGGTGGGAGGTACTACCCTAGGCAAACCTGTTTTACCTCCAAAGTATGCCAAGATGTTATTACCTTGTTCAATTACCTGGGAGAATCAAGTATACTGCACTCAGGCCTTTATCGATTCAGGCTCCGCAGCAAACTTTATTGATCTAGATTTAGCTTCTAAGTGGAATATTCCCATCCTTTCCATGGAAAGGCGGATCTATGTAACTGCCATCGATGACTCTCCCCTACAGAACAAGCAACCTCTCTCGCAGACACCTCTCCTCACCTGCCATGTTGGGGTTCTGCATAGGGAGGAGATACAATTTTATGTGTTTAGCATGTCCGCCTCCTCTATAGTCCTTGGGCTCCCCTAGTTACGCAAACATTCTCCTCAAATTGATTGGAACACGGGGCAATTGCTGACCTGGTCCCCAGCTTGTCAAAAACAATGTTTGGAGAGAATTACCCTGTGTTCTACTGAGTTCCATGTTGAGGGTGTCCCTCCCGAGTATGCTGCTTACTCAGATGTTTTTTTGCCCGCGTTCCGCTGATAAACTTCCTCCTCACAGAGAATTTGATTGTCCTATAGATTTAAGGCCCAGTACCATGCCGCCCAGGGGTCATCTGTATAACCTCTCAGGTCCAGAATAGGTAGCCATGAACCTCGAGAAAGGTTTCATCCATGCTTCTAAATCACCAGCAGGGGCAGGATTCTTTTTTGTTAAAAAAAAAGACGGTGGACTCCTTGTATCGATTATAGAGCTTTGAACAAAATCACCATCCAGAATCGCTATCCCCTGCCATTGATAGAGGATCTGTTTTCACAAGTATCTGGGGCCCGACTGTTCTCCAAGCTAGACCTGAGAGGGGCATACAATTTGATACGTATCAGACAGGGGGATGAGTGGAAAACGGCCTTCAACACACCAGATGGGAATTATGAATATTTGGTTATGCCCTTCAGGTTGTGTGATGCTCCTGCAGTGTTTCAGGAGTTCGTCAATAAGATCTTCAGGGAGGTACTGGGACATTTTGTTGTAGTATATTTGGACGAAAGTTTGATTTTTTTTCTAAAAATCTCAAGGATCATGTAACGATCTGCTCAGCGTTCTGCATGGGCAGACAGCTGTTTGTCCATTCCTTAAGTCTGAGGGCTGCAGGTCTCTGGAAAAGAGACCTGCCTGTGCTTTGCAAGTATCAGACCTGCTCTGCTGCTGAGCAATTTGCATACACTTGTCATGCAAACGGCCTAGCTGCCTCCTTTGAAGGCTTGCAGTATAAATATCATGTGATCCCAGATATCATGTGATCCTTTGCTGCTCATAGAGGTTTGTTCCTGCTGGACTCACCTAGAGTGTCAGCCACTGCTATCTTAGTATAGTTAATTCTTGGGGAGTTCTCCTTGCATTCCTAGTTAGTGCAGTCAGTTTGTGTATAATTTGTACTGCCTATTCTGTCCTGTCTTGTCTGTCACAATTGCGCTGTTGCCAGCGGCGGTTGCTACTGGCTACCTCATCTGTCTGTCTTGTTTGGATCGCACTAGCCTCTAGCGGTAGCGGCTGTGGATCCTTCTGATCTGAGTTCCTGGAGTGTAAGCTGGAGCAGCGGTTGCTACTGGCTACCTCATCTGTCTGTCTTGTTTGGATCGCACTAGCCTCTAGCGGTAGCGGCTGTGGATCCTTCTGATCTGAGTTCCTGGAGTGTAAGCTGGAGCAGCGGTTGCTACTGGCTACCTCATCTGTCTGTCTTGTCTGTTTGTGCTCCTTGGTGTTACTTGTGGCTAGTTAGGGTGGCGTGCTTGTCTCTGTTGCGCTTTTCGTGCGGAGACCGCGCTGTAAACGCGTTCGCTGTTGCGAATGAGTGCGGTGTTTGCGTTTACCTAGCGTTTATTATTTTCTTTTATTGTTGTTTGCTGTGCCTTTGCTACTCTTGTGCTCTGTCCTGCGCAGTCTGGTGTCACTATTTGGCAATCGCCATTCTTGCGATTGCATTCCCACTTCGTTTCCGCCGTTGTGTGTCCACCGTCGCTGGGTGGCGACTAGTTTGGTGGACACACATTGATTCTGTCTCTATGCTCTCTCTCTTTGGGGGCTATCTTGCCTTGTGTTGCTTCTCTTCGTACAATTTCCATTTGACATCTGTGGCAGCGCAGAGGGTTTATTCCTCTGCACTCCACAGCTCCATCTGCCGGTGGAAATTCCCCTCTACTGGTGCTTGCACCAAAAGCTGGGTTCTATTATTTTGACACGCTTGTGGAGGACTTACGCAGTGTCAGTGCACATCTTGTGCGCTGACCACGGAGATATCCCACAATCGTTACAGATCACAGGGGGCATGTTAAGTTCGTGTTGGATAAACTTAGACAGAATTGTCTATATGCAAAGCTTGAAAAATGCTTGTTTGAGGTTTCAGAAGTATCATTTTTGGGGTACATCATTTCCACCAATGGTCTGTCTATGGACCCCAAGAAAGTCTCTGCTGTGTTGGAGTGGCCTCAACCCTCTGGCTTGAAGGCACTCCAAAGATTGTTAGGGTTTGCAAACTACAGTGGTGTGAAAAACTATTTGCCCCCTTCCTGATTTCTTATTCTTTTGCATGTTTGTCACACTTAAAGGTTTCTGCTCATCAAAAAACGTTAACTATTAGTCAAAGATAACATAATTGAACACAAAATGCAGTTTTAAATGATGGTTTTTATTATTTAGTGGGGGGAAAAAAAATCCAAATCTACATGGCCCTGTGTGAAAAAGAAATTGCCCCCCTTGTTAAAAAATAACTTAACTGTGGTTTATCACACCTGAGTTCAATTTCTGTAGTCACCCCCAGGCCTGATTACTGCCACACCTGTTTCAATCAAGAAATCACTTAAATAGGAGCTATCTGACACAGAGAAGTAGACCAAAAGTACCCCAAAAGCTAGACATCATGCCAAGATCCAAAGAAATTCAGGAACAAATGAGAACAAAAGTACTGTAATTGGGATCTATCAGTCTGGTAAAGGTTATAAAGCCATTTCTAAAGCTTTGGGACTCCAGCGAACCACAGTGAGAGCCATTATCCACAAATGGCAAAAACATGGAACAGTGATGAACCTTCCCAGGAGTGGCCGGCTGACCAATATTACCCCAAGAGCGCAGAGAAAACTCATCCGAGAGGCCACAAAAGACCCCAGGACAACATCTAAAGAACTGCAGGCCTCACTTGCCTCAATTAAGGTCAGTGTTAACGACTCCACCATAAGAAAGAGACTGAGCAAAAACGGCCTGCATGGCAAATATCCAAGGTGCAAACCACTTTTAAGCAAAAAGAACATCAAGGTTTGTCTCAATTTTGCTAAAAAAACATCTCAATGATTGCCAAGACTTTTGGGAAAATACCTTATGGACCGACGAGTCAAAAAGTTGAACTTTTTGGAAGGTGCGTGTCCCGTTACATCTGGCGTAGAAGTAACACAGCATTTCAGCAAAAGAACATCATACCAACAGTAAAATATGGTGGTGGTAGTGTGATGGTCTGGGGTTGTTTTGCTGCTTCAGGACCCGGAAGGCTTGCTGTGATAGATGGAACCATGAATTCTACTGTCTACCAAAAAATCCTGAGGGAGAATGTCCGGCCATCTGTTCGTCAACTCAAGCTGAAGCGATCTTGGGTGCTGCAGCAGGACAATGACCCAAAACACACCAGCAAATCCACCTCTGAATGGCTGAAGAAAAACAAAATGAAGACTTTGGAGTGGCCTAGTCAAAGTCCTGACCTGAATCCTATTGAGATGTTGTGGCATGACCTTAAAAAGGCGGTTCATGCTAGAAAACCCTCAAATAAAGCTGAATTACAACAATTCTGCAAAAATGAGTGGGCCAAAATTCCTTCAGAGCGCTGTAAAAGACTCGTTGCAAGTTATTGCAAATGCTTGATTGCTGTTATTGCTGCTAAGGGTGGCCCAACCAGTTATTAGGTTCAGGGGGCAATTTCTTTTTCACACAGGGCCATGTAGGTTTTGAGTTTTTTTTCTTACTAAATAATAAAAACCATCATTTAAAACTGCATTTTGTGTTCAATTATGTTATCTTTGACTAATAGTTAACGGTTTTTGATGAGCGGAAACATTTAAGTGTGACAAACATGCAAAAGAATAAGAAATCAGGAAGGGGGCAAATAGTTTTTCACACCACTGTATTACAGAAAATGTATTAAGGGGTTCTCCTCGGTGGTCGCCCCTCTTACGGATCTGACCAAAAAAGGGGCAAATACCTACAATTGGTCTGAGGACGCCTGTGCGGCATTCTCGCAGCTGAAGTCACTTATTTGTTCTGCTCCTATTCTGCAACATGTGGATGTGACACGTCCGTTCCTTGTGGAGGTGGATGCCTCTGAGATAGGAGTGGGGGCTGTTCTGTCTCAACATCCATGTGTCTTCTTTTCTCGCAAATTCTCACCAGCAGAAAAGAATTACGACATTGGCAACAGGGAATTGTTGGCCATCAAAATGGCTTTTGAAGAGTGGCGTCATTGGTTGGAGGGGGAGGAGCATGTGATCACGGTATACACCGATCATAAGAACTTGGAGTATATTGAAGGGGCCAAGAGGCTCAATCCGAGACAAGCTCGTTGGGCACTCTTTTTCTCCAGATTCAAGTTTATAATAACGTACAAGCCTGGTAGTAAAAACATTAAAGCAGACGCATTGTTCTCTGGAATACCAGAGAACATAGTTTCAGACAGGGGAGTGCAATGTGGAATTCTCTCCGTGATCAGCGCACAAGGCGTGCGCTGACACTGCGGAAATCCTCCACAAGCGTATAATTTGAGGAAACCCAGCAGAAGGTGTAATGCACCTGTAGAGGGAAATTCCTGTCGGCAGGTGGAGCTGTGGAGTGCAGAGGAACAGCTCCTCTGCCCTACCACACACGCCAGACAGGAATTGTACGAAGGGAAGAAACGCAATCGCAAAAGAGGCGATTGAGAATGAGCACAGAGACAGATTGTATGTGTGTGCACCAAACTAGTCGCCAACCCGCGACGGTGCACACACCACAGCAGATATGAAGTAGGAACGCGATCGCGAGAGGTGCGATCGCCAGACGTGACACAAGGTTACAGCAAGGCAGAGCACGAGAGTAGCAAAGGCACAGCAAATAATACAATGAGGAGATACGTAAAATAACAAACGCTAGCTAAACGCGAACACCGCACTCATTCGCAACAGTGCACGCGTTTATGCGCGGTCTCCACGTGATAACCACAATAGAGACAAACACGCCTAACTAACCACCGACAGACAAACATGAAACAGAGGACACAAGCGCTTGCCTAACGGCTACCTCACCGAGCCTCCAGCAAGCGTTCGTAGCAGACAAGACAGACACACGAAAACAGGAACAGGCGAGAGACGGATCCACAGCACTAGCGAAAAGAGGCCAGTGCGATCCAGGAAGACAGAGAGATGGAGATCAGACGGATCCACAGCACTAGCGCTAGGCGAGTGCGATTCAGGCAAGACAGATAGAGGAGATAGCTGGTAGCGACCGCTGATCGCGACAGACAGACAAAACAGACATGCAATCCCAACTGCACTAGGGAACCTGCCGAGTGCAGTCCCAGGAATTACTCTAAACTAATATTCAAACAATGAGCAAGGCTGACACTCTCCAGAGTGTTTCACAGGATGAATCCTTATGACCAGCGAAGGTCTGTGATATCACATGGTATATATAGAGCAGGCCTACAAGGGATGTGGCTAGGCAATTTGCATGACAAACGTATGCAAATTCCTCAGCAGCAGCAAGCTGAAAAACTGACAAAAGGTCTCTCTTCCAGAGACCTGCAGAATGCAGACCTGAACAATGGTCAAAAAGCTGCCTGCCTGCACAGGCAGCTGAGCCGATCATTACAGTACCCCCCCCCCCCCCTCTAGGGTCGAATTCCAGACGACCCTCAAAACTGCTATTAGCAAAAGACTCCAACCGAAGACTCATGAAGGTCGGGACAGCCCGACAAGGTCAAATTCCAGAGTCAGTCCACCCGAAACCGACCTCATCGGAAAAAGAAGCCACCGAAACATGCCCATCAGTACTACAAGTCTCAGTGTAACACCCATCAGGACTGTGAATGCCAGAGAAGAAGCCACCGACACCCTCCAGACTATACCCACCACCTTCCAAGGAGCGTCCGAAGACACCATACCTGCCACAATACCTGTTCGAAGTGTCTCTTTCAAAACAAAAGCCACTGTTGATCCTATCCAGGGTATCAAGCAAAATCTCTCCCGGAGACTCCCAAACCCCTTTGGAGCCCTGCAGAGATCCCAAGAGGCCAGAACGCTCACCAGGCTCACATGGAGAACCGCCAAGAACCCCTATGGAACCAATGATTATTCTGGATTCAGAATTACCCAGACAGCCATCAAGATCAGGATTTTCCGGGACCACTTCTGGGCATGCGACCAGGCAGGCCATATCAGAGCATGTCTCCACTGAGGAAGCATCTGAGTATGCTGGTAACCGAGGCACACTTGGGCTTTCTGGGTCACAGAGCACACTGGGGTACACCAGCACAGGAGAAACCTCAGGACATGTTGGGGAACTGCCAACCTCAGAGTCCGATACGAGAAAACCAAAACCAGGACCGGGCATAAATTCATCACGAGTAGGGGCCACAGGCACTGGTCTTTCAAAAGAAGACTCAGACTCAAATTCAGAAATTTCTGTGACTGCAATATCATCATTGACTACACATGCGTGAAGCTCCATCAGAGCTGCAAAGGTAGTCAGCACAACAGCAATGCCTACTGAAGTGGGCAACACCTCAGAAGGACTTGGGGGGCAGGAGACATCTCCTACAAGTTCTGTACCTTTTGGGAGGAACTCGGGGGTCTCCAGGACATCAGACAAGACCTCAGGAACATCATTTTTCAAGTTTTCTGAGAAGGATCCTGAACTATCAATGTTACAGGGCAAAACTGGAACTTTATTTTGTGAACAGGGCAGATGTCCCAGGGAAGGTTCCACCATAAACCGAGACTGAATTTCATCATCATGAGCGGAACGTACAGGAATATTTACTGGAACACACACTGACTCCCTAACTTTAATCTCACTGCACCCAAAAGTCTGCGTAGCAGTCAAACTAGCTTGCAACTCCAAAACTGCAGAAAAACAGGTGAGTATAGTGGCAATACCTAGACGAGCCTCTAGGGACACTGCAGGAGACTCTAAACAAGGCCATATTAACTCATCCAGAGTACAGGGTGCAGAATCAGCATTTTCCTCAGAACAAGAAAGGGACTCACAAATGTCAGTGTGATTGGACATCATATTGTTATTCATGGTACAGGGCAGGCTCAGAGAAACTTTCTCTGGACCCAGCAAAGAGGTTTCAGAGTCAGATTCGCAAAACCGAAGCGCTGTCTCACTCTTAGATTCGGCTAACAATGTCAAATCCGAGGAGCCAGAATGCAAAACCTGCGAATCAAAAATCGCTTTAGGTTGTGAAACTGACGCTTCCATAGCGCAAACCTCCGCGATCTGCGGGGCAGACTGTAAGGTGTTCAGGACAGAAACACTGGAGCAACTGTCACCAGGCAACGGGCCCTTACAGGTGTGAACAGGGTGAGACAAAGACGCATCTGCAGTAGAAATAGCGACAACATCAGGAAAAACTTTATTAGACATATTAATTTTACTTTTGATGCTGCAAAATTTAGGAATTTTCCCAATGGCAGAATCACAGATGGAAGATCTTAAAGATCTGTCTCTAAATGATAAGGGGTCCCACACATCCTTGAGAAAACTGGCACATTCATGCTGATCACAATCTGCATTAACATTAGAGAAACAGGCATCAGATCGCACAGATTTAAACTGCACGCAGTCAGGAGAGAATCCTCCAGGATTCGCACAGGAATCAACCACAGTGGCACACCCACTCATTTCAGGTCGCACAATGTCACAACTCACATGCTTTACCCCAGAAATGCAGGAACAATCATCCGACAACGATGTCTCTTTATTGGAATCAATTGGTTGGTGTGTGTGCAACTCATCCAAAATCGTCTGCCATACATAAATCATCAGATCCACATCACCCTCGTCACATTCATCGGAATCAATCAATAGGAACATAGAATCGAGACAATCATTCAAGACATCTTCACTTTTTGCGATGTAAAAATCGCAAAAGGCTTTCCAATCAAAATCAAAATCCTCCATCAAGGCCCCAATGTCCCATGAGGCAAATGGAGGTTCAAACAGGCCAGTATCCAAATAATCTCCATATGGGTGGAGTTCAGGAACAAGAACAGATTTTTTAACTGCTTTAATATAGTGGGCGATCCTACCTATAGTAGGATCCGCACAAGCTTTGGATTGAGGCAAAAAACCCGGAGACAGATCAACATCATGGTAAACATCATTATCATACTGAATGGTTTTGCACATTTCAGACTTGACAGAAATAACCTCTTTATTTGTGGTTGCTAGGGGCAACAAATCTTTTGGCTGACAAGCCAAATCAGCAGATTGGCCTGCAAGCACCAACTCATTAACATCAAAAGGGAGTGTTTTATTCAGATGCTTGCGTCTTTTAGTTTTTCCCTTTTTTGCAACTTTGCATGTCTGCTGTTTAAAACCTGAAGTGGCAACCGACACATTGAACTGATTGTCATACTGAAAGGTTTTGCATGGAAGGGAAAGATCAGCTGACTTATCAGCAGCTACACATTCAATCAGAGCAGGTGGTAAGCCAGGCAGTTTAAACCAGTGAGAGAATATCACTGCAAGAAACTGATACAGATTATCATTCCAAGAATTGTTTTTTAGCACATCATATGCCCAGGTGAACAAATCGCCTTTTAAGAGCACATAGGCAAACTGAAGAGCCGACGTGGATGGATCAGTAATCTGAAAGGTGGGATTCAGGCAAAACCTCACACATTCAGAGAGAAATTCCGCTTTGGTCTCTGAGTTCAGCCTTTTAAAGCTCTTAAAGACACAGGACCCATACTCGACAAAATTGTACAAATCAGAATTTCCCTCTACACTGGGAATTTTGGTTTGGCTGGTCATACTGTAACGATTGTGGAATTTTCTCCGTGATCAGCGCACAAGGCGTGCGCTGACACTGCGGAAATCCTCCACAAGCGTATAATTTGAGGAAACCCAGCAGAAGGTGCAATGCACCTGTAGAGGGAAATTCCTGTCGGCAGGTGGAGCTGTGAAGTACAGAGGAACAGCTCCTCTGCCCTACCACACACGCCAGACAGGAATTGTACAAAGGGAAGAAACGCAATCGCAAGAGAGGCGATTGAGAATGAGCACAGAAACAGATTGTATGTGTGTGCACCAATCTAGTCGCCAACCCGCGACGGTGCACACACCACAGAAGATATGAAGTAGGAACGCGATCGCGAGAGGTGCGATCGCCAGACGTGACACAAGGTTACAGCAAGGCAGAGCACGAGAGTAGCAAAGGCACAGCAAATAATACAATGAGGAGATACGGAAAATAACAAACGCTAGCTAAATGCGAACACCGCACTCATTCGCAACAGTGCACGCGTTTATGCGTGGTCTCCATGTGTTAAGCACAATAGAGACAAACACGCCTAACTAACCACCGACAGACAAACATGAAACAGAGGACGCAAGCGCTTGCCTAACGGTTACCTCACCGAGCCTCCAGCAAGCGTTCGTAGCAGACAAGACAGACACACGAAAACAGGAACAGGCGAGAGATGGATCCACAGCACTAGCGAAAAGAGGCCAGTGCGATCCAGGGAGACAGAGAGATGGAGATCAGACGGATCCACAGCACTAGCGCTAGGCGAGTGCGATCCAGGCAAGACAGATAGAGGAGATAGCTAGTAGCGACCGCTGCTCCAGCTATACTCCAAGAACAGAGATCAGAACGACTTCCTGTCGACCACCGCAGGGACAGGACAATCGCGACAGACAGACAAAACAGACATGCAATCCCAACTGCACTAGGGAACATGCCGAGTGCAGTCCCAGGAATTACTCTAAACTAATATTCAAACAATGAGCAAGGCTGACACTCTCCAGAGTGTTTCACAGGATGAATCCTTATGACCAGCGAAGGTCTGTGATATCACATGGTATATATAGAGCAGGCCTACAAGGGATGTGGCTAGGCAATTTGCATGACAAACGTATGCAAATTCCTCAGCAGCAGCAAGCTGAAAAACTGACAAAAGGTCTCTCTTCCAGAGACCTGCAGAATGCAGACCTGAACAATGGTCAAAAAGCTGCCTGCCTGCACAGGCAGCTGAGCAGATCATTACAGTGGGATTTTGCTCCAGGGGATATGGTTTGGGTCTCCACACGTCATATTGCTTTGAGACAACCTTCAGCTAAGTTGGGGCCTAAATATATTGGTCCATATCCTATTACTGAAAAAATGAATGAGGTAGCATATAGAGTTGCTCTGCCAGCTACCATGAGGGGCATAAAATCCCCGAATGAGTGCGGTGTTTGCGTTTAGCTAGCGTTTATTATTTTCCTTATCTTTTATTGTTGTTTGCTGTGCCTTTGCTACTCTTGTGCTCTGTCCTGCTCAGTCTGGTGTCACTATTTGGCAATCGCCATTCTTGCGATTGCATTCCCACTTCGTTTCCGCCGTTGTGTGTCCACCGTCGCTAGGTGGCGACTAGTTTGGTGGACACACATTGATTCTGTCTCTATGCTCTCTCTCTTTGGGGGCTATCTTGCCTTGTGTTGCTTCTCTTCGTACAATTTCCATCTGACATTTGTGGCAGCGCAGTGGGTTTATTCCTCTGCACTGCACAGCTCCATCTGCCGGGGGAAATTCCCCTCTACTGGTGTGCGCTGACCACGGAGATATCCCACAATCGTTACAGATCACAGGGGGCATGTTAAGTTCGTGTTGGATAAACTTAGACAGAATTGTCTATATGCAAAGCTTGAAAAATGCTTGTTTGAGGTTTCAGAAGTATCATTTTTGGGGTACATCATTTCCACCAATGGTCTGTCTATGGACCCCAAGAAAGTCTCTGCTGTGTTGGAGTGGCCTCAACCCTCTGGCTTGAAGGCACTCCAAAGATTGTTAGGGTTTGCAAACTATTACAGAAAATGTATTAAGGAGTTCTCCTCGGTGGTCGCCCCTCTTACGGATCTGACCAAAAAAGGGGCAAATACCTACAATTGGTCTGAGGACGCCTGTGCGGCATTCTCGCAGCTGAAGTCACTTATTTGTTCTGCTCCTATTCTGCAACATGTGGATGTGACACGTCCGTTCCTTGTGGAGGTGCATGCCTCTGAGATAGGAGTGGGGGCTGTTCTGTCTCAACATCCATGTGTCTTCTTTTCTCGCAAATTTTCACCAGCAGAAAAGAATTACGACATTGGCAACAGGGAATTGTTGGCCATCAAAATGGCTTTTGAAGAGTGGCGTCATTGGTTGGAGGGGGAGGAGCATGTGATCACGGTATACACCGATCATAAGAATTTGGAGTATATTGAAGGGGCCAAGAGGCTCAATCCGAGACAAGCTCGTTGGGCACTCTTTTTCTCCAGATTCAAGTTTATAATAACGTACAAGCCTGGTAGTAAAAACATTAAAGCAGACGCATTGTCCCGTTGCTTTGAGCCAGAGACAGTTCAGCCCTCATCTTCTGTAAATATTGTGCCTGAGCATGTCGTGGTGGCCGCTACAGAACCCATGGAGGATCTGGCAACCACTCTGCAGCCTTATCAGCATGATACTCCAGGGGGGAAGCCAGATGGGGTCCTGTTTGTCCCGTTACATTTGCATCTTCAAGTTTTGCAAATGTTTCACAGCCATAAAAGTGTAGGACATCCTGGTATAGCCAGAACAGAAGAATTATTGTCCCGTTGTGTGTGGTGGCCGTCACTTAAAAATGATTGTAAAGAATTTGTGATATCTTGTACAGTCTGTGCGTGGAGCAAACCATCCAGGCAGGCTCCTGCAGAGACACTGCAGCCTTTACCTGTGCCCACAGAACTATGGACCCACATTTCCATGGATTTTGTGGGGGAACTCCCTGCTTCTGAAGGGAAAACCGTGATTTGGGTGGTGGTAGGTCGTTTTAGTAAAATGGTTCACTTTGTACCTCTGAAGAAACTCCCTTCTGCCCAAGAACTAGCGGATCTTTTTATCACACACATCTTTCGATTGCATGGAATACCAGAGAACATAGTTTCAGACAGGGGAGTGCAATTTGTCTCAAAATTTTGGCGAGCTTTTTGTCAGCAATTGGGCTGACCTTGTTCTTTTCCTCGGGATACCATCCTCAGATGAATGGTCAAACAGAGAGGATGAACCAGTCTCTGGAGCAATTTCTCCGTTGCTACGTGGCTGATTCTCAGCATGAGTGAGTGAAATTCCTTTCTTTTGCGGAATTTGCCCATAACAATCTTAGGAACACTTCCTCAGGCTTTTCTCCATTTCAAGTGGTCACGGGGAGATCACCAAAGTTTTCTCCATTACCTGTGACTAATTCTCTCTTCCCTGTTTTGGTAGGGTGGCAGGACTCTTGTAAAATAATCTGGTCTCTGGTAAAAGTCAATCTGGAAAAAGCTTTTGAGATACAAAAAAAACATGCCGATAGGAAGCATTCGCCTGAGTGGGATTTTGCTCCAGGGGATATGGTCTGGGTCTCCACACGTCATATTGCTTTGAGACAACCTTCAGCTAAGTTGGGGCCTAAATATATTGGTCCATATCCTATTACTGAAAAAATGAATGAGGTAGCATATAGAGTTGCTCTGCCAGCTACCATGAGGGGCGTAAAATCCTTTAACGTTTCTTTGTTGAAACCTGCTGTATATGCGGACTCCCCCCCCCCCCCTGTGGTCATTGATGGGGAGCCCGAATATGAAGTTGAGGAGATCCTGGATTCTCGCAAGGTGCGGAATTCGGTACAGTATCTGGTTCACTGGAGAGGTTATGGTCCTGAGGAGAGGTCATGGGTCCCAGCTCATCATCTTCATGCTGAGGAATTAAAACAACAATTTCACTCATCACATCCCGAAAGTTCATCAGGGGCGTGTCCGGAGGCCACGCCTCAGGTGGGGGTAATGTTAGGAGCAGTTTGGTTACCTCTGCAGCGGGAAGCGGTGTGGCCGCCGCTTCTGCGTCTGACGTCACCGCGGCTCTTGCCGTGTCCTCACGAGCATCTCTTGCTCCTCCCGGCAGAACAGGTCTCTCCGCATTGCATCAGCCCAGGTCAGCACATGCGCGCGCTAAGCAGCAGGACCTGTTGTTGCTGAAACTTCGCAGTGAAAGCTCTCAGACCTTAGTCAGATCCTTGTGTGCTTGAGCCGGCAGGACCCTGGGGATTCGCACTTAGCTTAGGATTATTATTACTATTGTATTTGATTATTACTGTGTATGACCTTTTGCCTGTACCTCTGATTACACTCTGCCTTATGATTCTGTACCTCTGCCAATCTGATCTGTTGCCCACTACTGCCTGAATACTCAATCTGATTTAGCTTTACGATTCTGTACCTCTGCCAATCTGATATGTTGACCGACCACTGCCTGAATACTCACTTCGATTCTTGCCTGACGATTCTGTACCTCTGACTGACCGATCTGTTACTGACTCTGCCTGTACGACCACTCTTTGTGAGGGACAGCCCCTGTCACTCAGGGCTATCACTCTCCAGTGCTTTTGTATATTACTGTGCACCTAATCACGTGTGATCACACTTTGAATAAAATACTGACTATTGTGCCGATAGAGCTCGTTCTGATCATCAGATACATCACTGATCATTACAGCTATCCACTAACACAGCTGTGCTGACCATTACACTGGCCTTTTATGTTTATTGCTAGTTTATGGACTTATTGGGGTACACTACCAAGGCAGAAAACATTTGGAATCCCTGTTTTATTGTACTGGTAGAAAATAGCTCTGTAACAAGAATATACAACGCTTGGAACACTTTCCTGAATCTTTAACATTTTCACTTTACATGACCAAGCTGTGGAGGTGTAAGAACGTATAAACGTATAGTACTGACAACTGCTGACTTGTTAATTGTTGGTATCAGTTACAAGACGTGTCAAAGAGTAGCTCAACATCAGTATTTTGCGTAACATTGTCACTCCGATAGTCACTGCCAAGCTGAATCATGAAACGCTGCATATAGAGGAATCAATAATAAAAAGGTTAAATTACTTCAGAATTATTCAGGATTAATGCAGACATTTTACTCGCTAAAGTATCTAAAAATTAGAAATCAAAAATTATTTCTCAAATCTGGCTGGGAATTATTAACTATTTTTAAAACTAACTTCAGTAGTTTCACGTCGTTGTAGAACCCCTTGAAAACGCAACAACGTGAATATAAGAGTGTTGCTTCAAATGAGCAGAGTGTGCAACAATGTGAATATAAGTGTGTTGAATTAAATGAGCACAGTGTGCTCATTAACCCCCTCCCCCTAACCACACTAATTTGGGATGCTCCATTGCTCCAATCTGGCAGCATGGAGCATTACTCACTGAGGATCTCGCACCTGTCCTGTTTCCAGCAGCACTCAGGCTGCCCTACATACAGTACCACTTTCATCCACAATATGCCGAATGGATTGGGTCCAGGATTGATGATGTCATCAAGCCGGGACCCGGTTCATACAGCATAGTGAGGCTAACATTGGTACTTCATGGAGGGGACTGTGATCACCACTGGAACAGGACAGGTGAGAAATACTTGCAAGTGAGAAATAATGCATCTAATACAATGGCTTACCTGGCTACCTTCAGGGGGAACAACTGGCTGACTATATTGGTATATCTGTGGTAATACAGGGGCACATCTGGCTAACTATGGGGGGTGGGGGATAATAAAGGAGCACAACTGGTTATCTATGGGGGGGGGGGGTAATAAAGGGGCACATCTGGCTATCTATATTGGGAGGTGGGGCCCTAATAAATGGGCACATCTGACTATATGGGGATAAAAAAGAGACACATCTGGCTATATAGGGGGGTTAATAAAAGGGCACAGCTGGCTATCTATACGGGGCTAATGAAGAGGCAAATCTGGCTATCTGTACGGGGGCTAATAAAGGGGCACATCTGGCTATCTGTGCTGAAGGTGGGGGTTAATAAAGGGGCACATCTGGCTATCTATAGGGGGCTTATAAAGGAGCAAATCTGGCTATCCCACAGGGGCTAAAAAAGGGGCACATCTGGCTATCTGTACTGAAGGTGGGGTGTAATAAAGGGGCACATCTACTAGAGGGACAAATACTGGGGCACATCTGTCTATCAATACGCAGTGGGGAGAAAAATACTGGGGTACATCTGTCTTATCTATCAATACGGGGTGGGAGTATAATACTGGGGCCCATCTGTCTTATCAATACGGGGAGGGGGATAATACTGCATGAAAAGTATATTGTAGCAAAAACCCACCTTTATTTGAGAATCAAATATCATCCCCATAAATTGTGGCAGGAACATAATTTAAGAGGAACATAATTTACGTTTTGTGTTAAACAGGATAAATAAGAAAGTATTTGTTTTTGAGAATGAATGTATTTTTCTAATTTTTATTTCTCCTAATAAAATGCAGAGAAAAAAAATTGTTATTGAGAAAAAAAAAACACTGCTCAATAAAAGTCTAGTTTGTCTTGAAAAGAAAATATAGGGTACCATTTACACTGTGCTAGAATAGATTTGGGGGTGTTTTTAGGTTATGGCTGCTGCCACCTACAAAAAAAAGTGACAAATTGAATATAGAACTGAAAAAAAATGTAATTTTCAAAATGATGATTACATTTGGGAAATGCTTATCCAAACTTCACTACTCTGTATATTACCAATTACCCTTGAATGAATAGCCTTGAATACTTACCTTTATTTCAAAATAAAATATATTTGCCATACATTGTACCAGCAACATAATTTAAGTGTTAAAATAAAGGGAAAAAATAGATGAATAAAATATGAAGTCTTTTTCTATAGTGGCGCTGTTTATTATCAAACTCTGTAATTGGTGAAAACAGAGAAATCATTTTTTCACCATTGTTTTCTTTTTTTTTACTTTAAAATGCATAGGAAATAAAATTATTGCTGAGGGAAAAAAACACCCAAAAAAGTCTAGTTTGTCCCCCCAAAAATGATGTATATATCACTAAGGTGTCATATGTAGTTCTGATTAAATAGTGGCATTGCTAAAATATCGTAACTGCTCTGGTAGTTATGGGGAAAACCGTCCAGGATGTGAAGAGGTTAATTGTCTACTATTAGGAGGCAGAAGTTAGTTTGCTTGCTCTATTTCATATCATAGCAAGATAATGAAAGTTTTTCAGGGCCACTTATGATCTGCAAAGATTGGAGGTCCCTAAGGTGCGTATACACGCACTACATCCGGCAACGACGGGTCTTTCAGCCCTCCCGCTGGGCTGATTCAGAAACAGCCTTATCAGTCCGCCGTTAGCGCGTACACACGCACTACTGTTGGCTGAACATCCGCCCAGCGGGAGGGTCTGGCGGACCCGTCGTTGCCGGCGGTAGTGCATGTGTACGCACCTTTAGTAGAATTCAAAGCTATCTAGCAAAATAAGGATCTTCAATTATGCTGCAATGTCAACTTCAACTTAAGATATGATTTAACTTTCCAATATACAGATAAAGGCATGCACTGATCAGAAGTATGTGTAGGCAAAGTTAGGAAAAAAAGTGCCCTCCCAAAGCCAAGAACTGCCAAAATCCTTGAAGGATTGTTGTAAAGGCCACAAAGTGGTGGCTGGACATGGAAAAGGGGAACTGTGCATGAAAAAGAAGGGCTGCTGTACATTAATGTTACATATGGAAAAGAGGTTTTCAAATAAAATGGGAAAGGGGTTGGTGCAAACACAAGGGGTGGTCTTGTCTCGAGAAGAGGATCATCTTGACCACTCCCCTGAATGCTTTCTATACATTCCCTTGTGCTTTTAATCAAATAATAGTACTTATTTCAATGTATATTCTTGTAATGGACTATTTTTAAAGAGGAGCTGTCAGCCATACTGTCTCAGGAAACAAAAACATATATAAGTTGATAAATACTTGTTCTACTTTACATAACGTATGTATTGCATACTCCACTTTTTGCTTTCAATGTTTTTTCTAAAGTAAAGAAAGAGAAAATCCTTCTTAGCATTTCTCTTTTTAACTGTGGCTATTTTGAAGCCAATTCTGATGTCATTTCCTCCCTTACTCTACTCTGCCTGATTGTGTAGGCGGTGCCCGCCCTCCACGATAGAATTTGCATTGTCTCAGCATGAGAAATATTGGCCAATCAGAGAGGAACAGAGGTGTGGGAGGGGAAAACGGGGGGGGGGGGGGGGGAGGCCAATCAGGCTGCATTAAATAAGTCTGAGGGGAAGTAGAAAAGTAAAAAGGACAGCCCAGCATGCCTTGCAACTTCCTTTTTGTGCACCAAATGTTGTGTGTACCAAATAAGAGACAGGTAAACTGGGGAATGATCATTTATCAACAAGAAAAGTAATAGTGATTTTTAACTTTTGGGTTGCCCGGTTAGCATCCTTATTACTTGTTTACGAGATAGAAACAAATAATTGATTTTTGATTTTATGCCTGATAGTTACACTTTAATATGAAAACGTACCATAATTATAAGTATTCCTTGAACCCATGCACGACTAGTAACAGGACTTCACCAGAGCTGCCCCAATCCCGTGGAACTCTCTCCTACTGCCCATCAGGCTTGCCCCCTCCTTCAACACCTTCAAAAAAGCACTCAAAACTCACTTCTTCAAGGAAGCCTACCTCACCTCCATGCTGCCCTAACTCTCTCTGCCGAGAACTTCTTCATTTACAGAAAACACTGGATGTTTCTTCAATTGCCTCTCATTCATACACACTTGAAAAAGCTCCTTGGCGACACTTTTTGATCCTGTTTAAAGGCTGGGACACTTCTGAAGTGTGAAAGTCTGTTTCACGAAACACATAAAGTTTATGGTGCTCTGCCTTGTTTATATTTATATGTCAATGTATATACTACAGGAGATAAGAATGACTCCCCTTTATACAAAGTGGTGTAGCAGTACTTCAAACACACTAAAAAAGGTGGAGAAATAATACCTACTACAGCAGAGTCCCCGTTATCCAGAACTCAACTAGCCAGAAGCCTCAACCAATCAGAACAAATCTTCGGCAGTACTCACAGTGGTGAAGGACAACTTTTTAGGTTTTTTGTAGGCTCTGCTGTGCTTCAAGACTGAATTCCATGGCCCTCACAAGGTTAATATACTTTCATTTACTGTATTTTATCTTTTAAAGAGAGTCTGAAGCCACATAAATTACCTCTTTTTATTGCCCACTTATCTTAAGCATTGAGATCAAAGCTGATTCGCCGCATTCCCACGGAAGAACAAGGTATTTATCCCCCCAAAATTCTGGGGCAAAATTCCACAACTTTCCAGGTCATAAAGTTTGCTGCCCAGAGGAGGCAGAGCTTTGTGTAGTAGCTCTGCCTCCAGTCCAGTCAATCTCCGCTGATCTCTGATCAGTGAAAGAAGGCTGAGAGGGCCGGGGAGAGCCGGAGATCAGCGGAAATTGACTGGAGCAAAGGCAGAGCTACTGTGAAAAGCTCTGCCTCTTCCAGGAAGCAAAACAGAATTTTGCCTTGGGGATTTCGGGGGGGGGGAGGGGGGGGGATAAATACCTTGTTCTGCCACGGGAATGCGGCGAATTAGCTTTGATCTTGATGCTTAAGAAAACTGGGCAATAAAAAGAGGCAATTTATATGTCTTCAGACTCTCTTTAATACAGAGTTCCCATTATGTATGCAGAGTAGGAAATTGTACTGTATTAACTAGGCTTATTTTTAACATTCAGTCTTAAAGGGGAACTTCAGCCTAAACAAACATACTGTCATCAAGTTACATTAGTTATGTTAATTAGAATAGATAGGTAATATAATCTCTTACCCACCCTGTTTTAAAAGAACAGGCAAATGTTTGTGATTCATAGGTGCTGCCATCTTTGTCATGGGGGCAGACATCTTTTTGGTTGAAAGGAGGTGACAAGGAGCAGGAGACACAGTTCCAACTGTCCTGTGTCCTGATAACCCCTCCCAGCTGTGCACGCTAGGCTTCAAATGTCAAATTCAAAATGTAAAAAAAAAAAAAATTGCACCAAAACAGCAGGACGAGAACAATAAAATCAAAAATCCCATCATGCTTTGCACAGCATCAGGAGAAAAAATCCCGGGCAGTTTTCTTCTGTGCAGCTAAAATGAGGCTTGTATAAGAGAAACAAAGTTCTGATGCTGTGAAACTGTTAAAGAAACACAAAGCCTTTTCAGTGCTGCTGAGTCGATTTTTAGTCCGGAGGTTCATTTTAAGCAACCAGAAAGCACACTTATCCGGCATCAGCCAATCCCTGTGAGTGCTGGATAACGGGGACTTTGCTGTATGTTCCATGCCTGTAAACTCAAGATCTAACTATATTATGCACTATGATTGATGATGTATGTATGCATACAGTTGCTTTCTTTGTATTAATGAATAAATGGTGTGATTTTATGTTAAAAAACAAATGACTTATCTTGTGATTTTTTTTTTATTTGTTTTAACCACTTCACCCACAAGGGTTTTTACCCTAACGAACCAGAGCAATTTTCACCAATCAACGCTTTTCCCTTTAATTTGCGAATAACTTTTTCACTACTTATCACAACAAAATGATCTATACCTTGTTTTTTCTGCCATAAATTAGGCTTTTTAGAGGTGATTTTCCTATTCAATAATTACTTTGCCTTCAGTGCATTTTAAAGGAAACAAGGAAAAAATGATATCTGCCTATTAGTCCTGGTTATCACAAGATTTAAAATATGTCCCTAGTTCAAAGTATAGTGACAATATATTATTTGGAAATAAAAAGTGTATATTTTCTATGTTGTGGTTTTTGTTTTCTCATTGCACACTACCAATGATTATAAGCCCTTATTAATAAAAATAAGAGTAATACACCCTCATGGCATACATATTTAAAAAGCTCAGTCCCTAAGGTAACTATTTATGTATTCTCTTTTCAATTCTGTCACTTTTGGCGGTTTTTACAAGTGTTTTATTTTGGTACATAGTTTATGAAAATAACAAATTTATTGCTTTTCATTCAGTTTGCCGCTAAAGAAATTTCAAATGACATAGGCTAAGATCTCAAACACCCCAAATTCTATTCTCTCACTTGTCACAATTAAAATGATACCCTATATACATAATCAGATAGCTTTATGGCCATGTAGCAAACTGTTAACCATGATCAGCACCAATTGATTTTTCAAGGCTATTTTTTGCATCAAAAGTAATACAGTCATTCTTTCTTAGCAAAGCCCATGGAGCATCTGAACAGTCAAGAAAAAACATAAATGTCACCATTCTGAAAACTAGAAACTCAGGCCTACTCAGCTATACATATTTTCTAACATTTGTACTTTTTTTAGTTTAGTTAATGTTCCCTTTAGGCAGGGTATACACTAGACACGATTGTGCGCGTTTTGCCGTGGATTGTAAAATGCACACGATTCTACAGGCTATTGAAGTCAATAGTCTTGCGCAGGAAGTGCGTTTGCATTTTTCCACATACAGTACATGCTGCCGCAAACACGGAAACGCAAAAGCCGACTAGGACCCGGGAGCTGCAGGGGAAAACGGCCCTGCAAGTGTGTTCCCTGCCTTAAAGTGTAGTGCGCCTTTAGGCAGGGAACACACTAGACGCACTATTCTACAGGCTAGGCTACTGAAGTCAATAACCTCGCGCAGGAAACAAGCGTCACCACTGTTTGTTCATGTTTTGTGTTCCGTTTTTTAATTTGCCTAGCTTTCTGCTTTATTTCCACACAGCGCGCACATTTGCATGCAGTACATGCAGCCGCAATCGCGGAAATGTAGAAACGTTTGCGGAAAAACATTCACGTTAAGAAGCGAACGCAAAGGTCGATGGAGACCCGTGAATCGCAGGGTAAAATGTCCCTGCATGTGTGTTCCCTGCCTTAAAGGTAACATCCAAGTTTTTTTTTAAAAAAAGCAGATCTACTCTGCTCCCAGCCGGTCTCCCGTGGTTCCACCGGTGAGGTCGGCAGCTACTGCACCTGTGCAAGAACACAGTTGCGCTGCTCGCATTCACACTCTCATCGCCAGGAGCAGTACTTCTGTGCCTGCACAGAACGCTGCCGTTGACGGGAACATGGCCGCGAGCGGTCAGCCATGCGCTCGCACAGTAGCCGTTGACCTTGCCAGGTAAGTGGAACTTCTTTCCTTTAAAGTGCACGTGTGGAGTGGTAAAAACTCTGGACGTTTTAAAACGTCTGTTGGTCCATTAAGAGGGAGGGTCATCTCACTACCTATACTGAAGGAGGGCGGCTGGTGACAGTGGCCTTGGGCGGTAAAAAGTACAAATCTGGCCCTGGTAGTGGTTAAACAAATTATATTAAGTTTTCATGCCAACATTTAACAGATAAGATACATGGAACACACGTGATACAGTATGCACTGAAGTGGACCGTACTGTAACATGGAATCCGTCAAAGGAAGACACCATCCTAACAATCCTCCTTTTCTAGCCTAACTTCTCCAAATCCCAACCCATCACCATTAGTGGCAGTACATTCCCAAAATACCTACTTTGCCTAGTTTCCAGGCAAGCCAGAGTACCTAAGAGATATGCTGTTGGGTACCACGAAGTATAATTAAAGGTATCCATTAATATACTAGTTTCGCTGTGGTGAAGATATTGGTGATAAATCTTTTCCACATTGTAAAAAAAAAGTTTTGTAAACTGATAGTTCTCCTTGGCAATTAAAAGCTAATCAATTAGCAGCTAAATGAAAAGTAAAGCATGAGTTTTAACCCTTGAAAGCAGGTCAGATGGTTTTAACTGTTAATTTTATTCTATTTTGTATGCTTTAGATTATAGATAAAATTTTATGACAATACCACTTTAAGGATCACAAGGAAAATGTTAGCTTGCAAAACGCATCCTAGGTTTTCTAACTGCCCGTCTTGTGAACACTTGTTCCAACATAAGGACATACAGAATTTGTGCTTTAGAAGCAAGGGGAAGGAGAAATAGCAGCCTCCTGAAACTGAGTTGATGAGAACCCCTCTGCTCATGAAATTTACAAGCAAGTGTTCCCAGCACATCAGCTGGTCTTTTATTGATTTGAATCATATCCTTGTATAGGGAGGGAGTTGGAGTGACCGAAGGAAACCCATACAGACATGGGAAGAACATAAAAACTCCTTACAGATAGTGCCCTGGCTGATTTGAACCAGGGACCTAATGCTAGGTAAGAGTGCTATCCTATGTGATATTTTCATGTAAATAAAATTCCTTTTAAGCCACCAGCAGGCAGCAAGTAAGAAAATACTCAGAATAATTTTGACAGTACCTTTTCACCTACTTTATATAACTTTTTTTAATTGCACAGTGCTGATAAGTTATTTTAAACAGAAGTTGAAAATTCTACTAGGAGAAGAAGTGAATTGGATCAGACCTATTACATTCACTCCTACATAGAGGTATACCCTTTCACCATGTTGGGATATTCTGTGACTCACATCAGAAGTTGAATTGCTTGGTTTGTGCTTATTTAGGGGCAGTAGCATATTCTGGTCTGTATAGGTGCTATAATGTAATGATTGTCCCCTGCAGAGATATTTACACTTGCACCATTTGTGATTTCTTACACATTTGCACTTACGTCTGGGCAGCAGGTTACACTGGTCTTCACAAGTGCTTTGTTTGAAAAAAAACATAATAACCTAAAATTTAGATACTTCAGTAGAGTGAAGCCTCTGGATCCTTCAGAGGCTTCCCACATCCTCGTTCAGACCACTGGTAAACGCTGGGACCCCCTGGAAGTTCGCTGCTGCGTTTCCACGCGTGAATAAGTGCGGCCACACTTAATGGAGAAGGTTCGTGGCGTGCACAGTAGCACTGAGCCCGCATGAGTTTGGTGGGAAAAGCCCACACTGATCGGCTCCATGCTACTGCGCAGGTTGGAATCGGCTGTATAGAGCAGTTCTTCATCAACAAGCTCTTGTCAGGGCATATCAAGGGGGCCCAAGTGATGGAATGGCGAGGTGGAGGGGGATGAGGGCAGCCTTTGCACTACCGATGCACGTATCTAGGTGGGTCAGTTTTTTTCACTACAGGTTTACTTTAACCTTTCCTATTGGATAGAAACCAGCCCTTTCTTGTCTCATATTCTTAGCTTTGGATGTCCCGCCTTGGCTGTAATGTACATAATATAACTTGTTGGTGGAGACAGACCACATTGGGCTCTATTCACAAAGTATTACCGCATTCGGTAATGCTCAAAACAGCTGATTTTTCCAATCACCTTCCCAAGTTACAATTCACTAAGCTTGTTACCGCACAAAAAATCACAGTTCCCGACTAGTGAAGTAAATTACAGACTTATGCAGTAATTACATCGGGAAATGGCAAGAAATGTCAATTCACAAAGATTTGCACACTTCATTTACCGGCCAAAAACGTTCGGTAATTTTCTCTAGCCCACAGCAGCCGATAACCTGCTCTCCCCTGCTGTCTCTGTGCAGTAACTTGACAGACAGCCTCTGGGGAGAGCAAGGCAGCCAATAGGGAGAGCCACATGGCCTGCTTCTCACACTGATTGGATGTGATAGGGATGTCGGTGGGACTTTCAGTGTATCAATGCAGAGACAATATACAACTCTGCCGGCATCCCTGCATCCCTTTAGATGTGCAAATTTGTATTCTAGCACACACAAGAGCTCCCCTTGGTGGCTGCAGCACATCTAAAGGGATAACTGAGATGCACAGTCTGGAAATTGTCAAAGTCACAAGCACAGCTCTATGCCTGCCTGCCTGCCTGCTGCCCTGCTAGAAGGCTGGTAAGTAAAACTTACCGATCAGGAGTTAGTGAATTGAGGCAGTTTGTTCGGTAAATTACCGGACTTCTGCCTTATGGGAGAAAACTTTTGTGAATTTGGAAAATACAGCATGAGGTATTTTACCTCCCAAAATTTTTTACCGAACTTCTTATTGTCAATAGAGACCATTGTGAGAGCATGGACGGCTGATCCAGCACGTTGCCTGTGTTGCATCCAGGAACCTTTCATGGAGGTGATTTTTGCCTGCTGGCGGACAGAGATATCATCGGATTGATAATTGGAAGGACACACCAAGTTATGGAACATTCATCTTCATACATAGTATTGGACATTGGAGGTGGTAATACTCTATGTTGCGCTAGGGAACTCACCCCCTTTGAGCTTACCTATTCAGTTGGGTTTTTGAAATTAACTCAAGATATCCCTTGGCAGCACTCTACACTTGCACTAGTATCACTAGCTTTATTTCTGTTAGGCGAGGCAGCAGTGCCATGGTGCTAATGGACAGCACCACAGCGCAAAGCCTTGCTCCCCATCACCCGGGACATGGGAGCATCGTTCAGGCTTTTGCTTGAGTAATGCTCCCTAACAATTGGCTATCACATGATTGAAACCGGCAATGGGATTTGCCGGTAATCCTTGTACGTTGGCAAGGTAATAAGTAGCTCACATCTGCAGGCTACTTATCACCTCAACTAGGATATGGCCCATAATGACTAATCTATAGAATATTAAGAAACATTGCTTTTATCTCTGTTCTTTAAACGTAAACGTATTGCAAACATATTCGGCCCTCTTGAAGTTTTCCACATTTTGTCACATTACTGCCACAAACATGAATCAATTTTATTGGAATTTCACGTGAAAGACCAACACAAAGTGGTGTACACGTGAGAAGTGGAACGAAAATCATACATGATTCCAAACATTTTTTTAAATAAATAACTGCAAAGTGGGATGTGCGTAATTATTCAGGCCCCTTTGGTCTGAGTGCAGTCAGTTGCCCATAGACATTGCCTGATGAGTGCTAATGACTAAATAGAGTGCACCTGTGTGTAATCTAATGTCAGTACAAATACAGCAGCTCTGTGACGGCCTCAGAGGTTGTCTAAGAGAATCTTGGGAGCAACAACACCATGAAGTCCAAAGAACACACCAGACAGGTCAGGGATAAAGTTATTGAGAAAATTAAAGCATGCTTAGGCTACAAAAAGATTTCCAAAGCCTTGAACATCCCACGGAGCACTGTTCAAGCGATCATTCAGAAATGGAAGGAGTATGGCACGTCTGTAAATCTACCAAGACAAGGGCGTCCACCTAAACTCACAGGCCAAACAAGGAGAGCGCTGATCAGAAATGCAGTCAAGAGGTCCATGGTGACTCTGGACGAGCTGCAGAGATCTACAACTTAGGTGGGGGAATCTGTCCATCGGACAACTATTAGTCATGCACTGCACAAAGTTGGCCTTTATGGAAGAGTGGCAAGAAGAAAGCCATTGTTAACAGAAAAGCATAAGAAGTCCCGTTTGCAGTTTGCCACAAGCCATGTGGGGGACACAGCAAACATGTGGAAGGAGGTGCTCTGGTCAGATGAGACCAAAATGGAACTTTTTGGCCAAAATGCAAAACGCTATGTGTGGCGGAAAACTAACACTGCACATCACTCTGAACACACCATCCCCACTGTCAAATATGGTGGTGGCAGCATTATGTTCTGGGGGTGCTTCTCTTCAGCAGGGACAGGGAAGCTGGTCAGAGTTGATGGGACGATGGATGGAGCCAAATACAGGGCAATCTTGGAAGAAAACCTCTTGGAGTCTGCAAAAGACTTGAGACTGGGCGGAGGTTCACCTTCCAATAGGACAATGACCCTAAACATAAAGCCAGGTCAACAATGGAATGGTTTAAAACAAAACATATCCATGTGTTAGAATGGCCCAGTCAAAGTCCAGATCTAAATCCAATTGAGAATCTGCGGCAAGATCTGAAAACTGCTGTTCACAAACGCTGTCTATCTAATCTGACTGAGCTGGAGCTGCTTTGCAAAGAAGAATGGGCAAGGATTTGTCTCTAGATGTGCAAAGCTGGTAGAGACATACCCTAAAAGACTGGCAGCTGTAATTGCAGCAAAAAGTAGTTCTACAAAGTATTGACTCAGGGGGCTGAATAATTATGCACACCCCACTTTGCAGTTATTTATTTTAAAAAAATGTTTGGAATCGTATATTATTTTCGTTCCACTTCTCACATGTACACCATTTTGTATTGATATTTCACGTGGAATTCCAATAAAATTGATTCATGTTTGTGGCAGTAATGTGACAAAATGTGGAAAACTTCAAGGGGGCCGAATACTTTTGCAAGCCACTGTATATACACACACACACACACACACACACACACACACACACACACACACACACGTACACATTAAAAAGTAACACCAGGCAAGTATCTTGTTTTCTAAGATTTTATAGGTCATAAAACATTCGGTCTGGGAAAAATTTCATGACTACCTGTATAAATTGATGACTATGAGGTGAACAAATCTAGTGATGCTTACTTGAAGCAGGTAAGGCTGAAATTTGACACTTCAATGGCTGTAACAGTAAAGCTAAGTACTCACACACAGACGGATCTGGGAATTCTGCGGACAAACAATCGCTCCCCGATCCATCTGTCAACATCACGAAAAACGAATGACGGGATACGAACAATCCTTTAAAATCTGGACGACCATTCCCAATGTAATCCGTCTTGATGGTCGTTCAAAACGAACGATCGGCGAGGGTAGTTGGCTGTCCTTAAACATTGTTTAAGGAGTTTCCCTTAAACGATGTTACGTGATGTCACGCAAACAATCATTCAGCTGGCAGAATCTTTTAAAATAACTTGTGGGTATGGACCTTTAGACTGGGTTTAAATTATGACAGATGCACTATGCGTGTCTGTCGCAGCCAGAACCACACATTGTGCCATTGTGGATCCATAGCTGCACACCACTCTGGTTTTTCCACCACCGCTCAGATCACCCCTTCTGTTTCTGCCAGGGACAAGCACCACAATACCCATGGGAACCCTGGCAGATGCATACCGCTGGGGCTTCCCATTGGTCTGAAACAAACTAATAGGAGGAGGGAAGAGGGAGGATTCTCATTGGTCCACCACTCAGAGAGTTCAGAATGTGTTGCACTAAATAAAATTTGGATGATGCAAACTGAATTTATTTCAAATCATATAATAAGTTCTATTAGTAGACAACGTTGTTGCTTGCATCAGAGTAGAAATCACATTGATAGGAAAACGTAATTTAGTTCACTTCTGATTCTCACTCTTCATGCCATGAAGTTCAATCTCTAGACATGAATGGAGTAGGTTGATTTGATGAAGGAGGTCTGGCAAAACTGAAAGATGAAGTTAATTATAACAGGGTCAATATAAGGGAAAACCATTGTCTCCTTGGCCAGTACAGTATGCTATATCTGGTATTAGTGATATTCTTGCTTCAGCTGATTCAGCAAAAACAGGTGGAAACACTTATTGCAGTGTGAGTGCCCATGCATGGTAAGAAGATTCAAACCTGCTGATTACTTGATGAGGTATAAGGAAAACAATACTAGACCCTTTGAACTGGATGGAATTGACATCAAGTTCAGCTGAGGTGTTCTAAATGTCCGAGTGACTTCTAAAATACTTATTTTCTCACCGGCCATTCTTTTATTATTCAGGTATTGCCTACTCAAAGAATCCGCTAGGTGTGATGCTTCCATGACACTTGTAGGCTTTGTAATTTTTGCTGCACACATTCAATGATGGGTTGGGTTTCCTTCATTAGTTCACTGGGTTGTAAACAAAGGCATTTGAACTGGGTGTGCTCGAGTTCATGAACCGCACATAACAAGTAAAAGAAAGCATCCCTACACATCTTCCTTCCTTTAAGCATGAGTGCTTTCTTTTACCAGGCAAGCCCTGCTTGTGCACTCACGAATGTACAGTAAAAATGCACATGTTCTGGGTATGCGCTCATGCCCAGTGTGTATGTGCACACGGCAATGGGAGCTTCCCTTTGTAAGGATTTGGCAGCCTGGGCAGGAGAATATTAAAAGTCATCAGAGCAGGAAATGCGAGGGACCAGTGATAAGAGCTATGGTAAACGTAAAAAAAATACATATAGTTTGCTTAAATTTGGACTCTTGCTTCACATACCCTTTAAAAAAATACTTCTGGAATTGTGATCGATCTGAAAATGATTTGGATTTTTTTTTATTTAAAGGCTACCATAGCTGAACTAACTAGGAGAAACGGGGGGAGCAGGCATGTACTGCAAGCTGTCCTGATGCCTACCGCTCCCCTGTTCTCCTCTGTCCCCTCCTTTTCTACCTAAATGCTCCTTGGCAGCCTCTTATGGGTTGGCCAGGTCGGACATTAGTGCGCAGACCCCGGCCAGGCGTAGTCACCACTACATCATGTGCAGAGGGCTCCCGGCCACAGACGCGCGATGTAGGACAAAAGATATCTTCCTCTGCTCTGTGAGAGTGAAGACCCGCCCGATATCCTGCAGGGCTGTGTGGCTCTCCCTATTGGCTGCCTGGCTCTCCCTAAAGGCTGTCTATCAGCTCTACCGCACAGAGAGAGTATGGAAAGAGTGAGTTATCGGCTGCTATGAGCTGGAGAAAAATACCGAACACTTTTGCCCAGTTTACCGAATGCGGAAATCTTTGTGAATTGCAATTTCTTGACATTTCCTGAAGCATTTACCGCACAAGTCGGTAGTTTACCTAACTAGTCGGTAATATTAATTTTCTGTGCGGTAATAGGTTTAGTGAATTGTAATTTGGGAAGGTGATGGGTAAAATCAGCTGTTTTCAGCATTACTGAATGCAGTAATACTTAGTGAATAGAGCCCTTGGTGGTGTTGCAGTTTACATCCTGAAAAAACAGGGTTGTAACGGAGGGGACAAATCGCATTATGCATTTTAAATACAGTGCAACTAATACAATAACTAGTTAATAATCAGGGATATATATTTGTCCAGATGAGACACTACTGTGTAATTCAATAGTGCAGGTACAGTTTATGTTCTTGCTTCTTATTTCATTGTCTTTTTCACTTTAGTTCATCCTCTTCTTATCTATTATAGTGCATGCTAGTCTGTGTGGGTTGTTACCTCATTCACTCTATGTTCTATTGCACGCTGGTATGCGTGGGGTGTTATTCTATCCAAACTACACTTCTTTAGTGTTTTTCTTTCTTTAAAGGTTAATTACCTTTTTATAGCTTTGATTGTATTACAGTTTTTTAATTGTATTGTATTTGTATACTTTATAGATGTTCACTGTATGTATAAAAGCCTGAGGAAGGGTCACTGACCGAAACAAATCAATGTTGTTGCCTTTGTCAACCAGTTATATGCACTTTACTATGTGATTAAAGCTCTTTTATACAAAATTCTACACTTTTTGGAAAGTTAAAAAGAAAAAGTATTTTTGCAAATTTTTGGTTTCCTGTGTTTTCAGTATATCCCTGATTATTAACTAGTTATTGTCGTGGTGCACCTACAGGGATTCTTTTTATTTTTGTGCTCTCCCAATACATAACTACTCAACTAATACAATAAAGCATACAGTACATATGAAGTATGCTTCACTATTAATGTGCACATTTCATGTGGCACCGCAATGCATGCACTGCATAATGCAGTCGGATTCCCCTGCACTTCTAACCCTTCAATGTTAATGTACCATTACCAAATAATTATATTACTTTAGCAATGCGATTATATTGTCCAATGTAATGCGTCATTGTGAGTGCAGCCATAACCCTGGTACACACATCCAATTTTTATTAGCCAATTTTACCATCTCTCTGTGGTATGAGGGCCTACAGATTTTGAATACTATTGCATAGGTAAGCTCTCATGCTAAAAATGGTAAAATTGGCCAATCAAAATTGGATGTGTGTACGCACACGTTAGGCAAAGCTTCTGCATATAGTATTCAGTCTGTTGACTCTCATTCTACATGGAGGTGGTAAAGCTGATCAGTGATTGGCCAATCAAGATTGCTAGATGAAACCCGGTCATCTCTACCGAGAATCGAGCGTGCGTATAGCAGCCCCCAACACCTCGGCCAGTGGTCCTCTAACTAAGGCCCGCGGGCCAAATGTGGCCCCCTGAGGCTTTTTTACCGGCCCCCACACACAAAATGTATTATAGATGCAGTCAGCTACATCTTTAAATAATGGTGGTCCGCATACAGAATGAAACCAGAAAGCAGTAATTCGCTGGTTTCTAATCCAATTCCACATCAGGTGACACTGTTATCCAATTGGACTGCAAGTTGTCACCTCGGTATGCTTCACTGTCTGGCCCGCAAAGACTTCTACATCATTTTATGTATACTCCAACCCCCCAGCAGTCTGAAATATATTGACCCGGCCCTCGACCCAAAACGTTTGGGGACCCCTGTCCTAGGCAGATTGAGTTGGTTGATCTTATTGTTCTCTTCAACATATCCTGTAATCAGCCTCATACAGTCAGACCTACTACTGTACTAGACTTGTGTTCTGCCCGTAAGCTTGAGAAGCCAGGCATACCTCTAACTTGGAATTATTTTATCACTAGTATAAAGGCCCGCTCGTTAAAAAAAAAACAGGCTCTAGGCAACAGCCCGCTACATCCCCCCGCCCCCCCCCCCCCCCCCCCCGCAAAAATGTGCGCAGACGCGTCCTGCTCACCCATCCCCGTCCGAAGTATATGCACACAGGGAGATGTTGCTTGCTTGGCAGTTGGAAAAAGCTGTTATTTCCCACAATGCAATGAGGTTCACAGACAGCAAACTGTCAGGTCTGGAAGCAGGGACACAGGAAGGGACACAGAAGTTTGTTTAGGTAGGATATGTAAATATACATATAGCTGTTACACTTCTGTTGTACTTTGAAATGTCATGTTATTTTATAACTCTGGCTCAGCTGCATCAGTGACGCCGGCATCCCTTTAGAATTAGATAGGCATATTATCATAGGAGTGCCAGGCGTGCAGACAGGCAGCTACAGCGCAATGCTGGACAGCTACCAGCAGCAGTCCAGTGTCTGTCTGACTGGCGCATCCTGATGAGGATGCAGCCCTGGATGACAGGGCAGACAGTAGCACGCGCCTAGCCACGCCCACCAGAAAGGCGCGTAACCTGGACGGCAGGCGCGCGTTTCCAGGGAGACAGGGGAGGTGTACGTGCTGACGCCGCCTGTTCTATATGAGCGCGAGCGGCGGGATCTCTGCTCCTCTTATTATTTTGCCGCCATCCTAGAGGGGCGCTCCCTCCCTCTCTCCTCCTCCTGTCTCCAGGCACTGTGCGGCGACAGCAACAGCGGACCTCCTGTTCTGTCTCCCCGGTAAGGATTGCCAGCTGCCGTTCGGCGCCTTGTTTTGTGTGTGACCTGTGTATCTAGCAGCCGCGTGTGAGGAGACTGGGAGCGGCAGCCGGGGGGAGGGGAGATACCCGGAACAGACATAACGGGACAGGAGGTAGCCGGCGCCTCGGCCTTCCCTCTCAGCCTGCTCGCAGTGTGTGAGTATTGGGGGCAGCGCAGGCGGATGCTGGCTGCACGCAGCTCCGGCGCCGCACGTGTTGCTGTACGATGGCCTCGTGTGGCGGATGCAGTGCGGCCTCTCCCCAACTACTCGCCAGCCTGCAACATGCTGCCGCTAGCCAACACGTGCTGTGTGCGGCCCATGTCTGTGGAGGGTCATCATAGCACCGCTAAGCCAACAGTGCTGCTTGTACCCGTACATTAGCCGCCGGAAGCGGGGCCTCTATGCAAGTGCTGGCCTTGTGTATCCATGCTTGGCATGTCATGGTCTAGTGGCGTCTGACAGGAGCCATAGATGTCTCAACACATCCTTGAGCCTTCAAGTCTGGCTTATTGTCGAGTTCCAAAGGCAGAGACTATTTGTAATTATTGTACAAGTTAAAAAAGAAAAGCCTTGGCTATTGCTCATCTCTGAGAATCAGGTGCACAGGGGTTAATGCTCCCCTCCCAGATTACCACAGTTTAGGGAACGTTTGTGGAGCTGTCAGCAAGCTGAATCCCTAGATGCAGTTTGATTAGCACTGTGGGGCCTACTGCCTTCCTAGGGGTGAATTCGTTTCAGTTAAATTACAAAGCTTTTATTGTGTAATGAATTGTTTGGCTAAACGTGTATTGTATACTCTAAGCAACTGTAATTATGATCTGTCCTCAGTTTCTGAAGAGAATTTCTTTTTTTATTTAAACTTTGAAAATAAGGTGGGTGATGCAGCAAACTTCAGAATCAGATTTATTCGCCAAGTGCTCCAAATGAGTACCTGAAATTGTTTTTGGAACCCATGGCAGATGTACATATGTGGACAGAGTATACAACACAAGAATGATCCTGATACAGGCCTAAGAAGCATACTCGGCTAAGGGATACCAACATTAACAGTAGCTGGGGTAAGAGGCCAGACTCCACTGTAGAAAGATTGGGGAAGATGACCCAGGTAAAATAACTGTCCATGGGTTAGCTAGACCTGTCATGGGGGGCTTGAGGTCAGTAGGAGTACAGCTTGAGCGAAGAAGGTACTTATGTGCCTGGTGGTTCATGAAGGGGATGGCTCCGAAACGGTGGACCAATAGGAGGAGCTTGAAGTTGCTGCTGGGGTAGGAAGGGTCACGTGAGTTCTTGGTGGCCTTCATCCTCATTCTGGCAGTGCGGAGGAGAACTAGGGGTGGCAGTGGTCATCCAATGACCTTTCCTGCAGTGCTGACTACTCTATGAAGTTTGTACTTGCCACTAGCAGATACCTCTGCTAGGCGCCAGACAATGTCTGCAACTGCCATCACTATTTGGCCTGTTATAGGCCAGTGCTAGAAAGCTAATTTGTGGTGTCTGTGGTCCGCTCCGCTGAGCATTGTGTTGGGAAAGGGGTCTTTTGCACACAACCGGGAAGTGATACAGCATCCAGCGGTAACTTGATGGTCATTGACCACACTTAGTAGCTATAGCATCTACATATTTAAATGGGTTCTGTGGAGTTGTCCAATAAACAAAAACACTTACCTGGGACTTCTATCAGCCCCCTGTAGCTGTTATGTCCCGCGCCGTTCTCCTCAGATCACTAGTTTCCTGGTCTAATTGCGTGTCACACGGCTGCGTGGCGGTGCGCACTTGCGACTGCGGGAGCTTACTGCACAGTACAAGAAAACCTTGTGCTGTGCTCGTCAGTCTTTCATGCACCTTCCAACCTAGTGACCCACTCCAGTTACCAAACTCCATTATGTATTTTACTTAGTACGCAGATCCCTTTTTAAAAGGAAACCTAAACTGAGGATATGGATTTTTCCTTTTAAAATAATACCAGTTCCCTGACTCTTGCTGCTCCTGTGTCTCTAATACTTTTAGCCAAAGCCCCTCAACAAGCATGCAGATCAGGTGCTCTGAATGAAGCCAGACTGGATTAGCTGCATGCTTCTTTCAGGTCAGCCAAAGGGATCACCCGGACTCCCAGGCAACTGGTATTGTTTAAAAGGAAACATCCACGTCCCTCTCAGTTTAGGTTCCCTTTAAAGTGAGCCATAGTAGGAACACTGGGTTTCACTTACCCGCAACTTCTACCAGCCCCCTGCAGCCTTCCTGCGCCTGCGCAGTCACTCACAGATCCTCTGGACCCCTGCTGCAAGCTAGTTTTTATTTTTGCCGACTGAGTCGGCAGCCTTTGCACTTGCACGTCCTCGATCGCACTTCCATTGTCGTGGCCATCCTGCACATGTGCAGTACGGCTACAGTGATGGGAGAGCGAATGAGGATGTCCGCGGCAAGGGACATGCACGCGCAGTGGCGAAAATGAAGCTAGCTGACTGCACGGGGACCGGATAATCCGTGAGTGGCTACGCGGGCATGGGAAGGGTGCCGGTCGAAGCCCCAGGTAAGTGAAACTCTTGTGGGTTTTTTTTGTTGTTGTTGTTGTTGTTGTTGTTGTTAATGCTCACTTTAACCACTTAAGGACCAGCCTATGCTGGTCCGATCTGTGCTGCGCGGGCTCTCCAGCCCACCGCACAGGTTGCTTTGAAGCCAGGGCGACCAGACTCCCCCCCCCCCCCCCCCCCCCTTCTTTTCCCACTAGGGGGATGTCCTGCCGGGGGGGGGTCTGATCGCCGCCGGCCATCTGCGTTTTGCGGGCGGGGGGGGGGGCTCCTCAAAGCCCCCCTCCGCAGCCATTTCCGCCCTCTGCCTCCTTACCTCCCTCCCTCTCTCCGTAATGCGCAGGACGGAGTTCCGTCCTGCGCATTGAAGGTCAGGCTTCCGCCTATCAGATGCCTTATGGCGCTGCTGCGCAGCAGTGCCGTATGATGTAAACAGCTGGGATTTCTTCCCCGCGTGTTTACATTTTGCCGTGATCGGCGGCTCTCCGGCTGTTCACGAAGACACCCTCCGTGAACTGACATGGAAAGGCCGCTCGATCGAGCGGCCGTTTCCATGGTAATCTACTTAAAACCTGCTGACTCCTATGGGCGTTAGCTGGTCGTTAAGTGGTTAAACAGAACCTATGCCTTTAGTAATAGATCAAGGAAACAGTCACTATCTCACTGATCTCAAATTTTCCTGGTCAACCACCATCTTGATGTAGCATTGCTACCACTGCTAACTTTGTACTGCTTATGCAGTATAAAGCTTTGTCACCCTAAATTCATTGTATTTTGCTGCTGTGTTCAATCATAGTTAGGGATAAGTACAGTTTTGAGAAATATGAAACTGTCCCAGCTCGTACAGTGGCTCAGTCCATGACAGAGAAGCTTAATTGACTTGTGTCCCTGCCTCTTGTCATAGCTGCTCTACAGCAGCGGTGATGTATGCAAGTTAAGCATGGTACACCTGTATGAGGCAAGTCGTCTGGCAGGGAATGCAGTGCAATCCATTTGGCGATTGTAGGACTAATGTACAGACACGGCACTAGCCTCCAGGCCAGGGGCGCTTTCTTTTGCTATGTGAGATTAGAGTGCCAGTGGAGCTGCGCATGAGGAGCATTACATGACTCAAAGGATGAATGAGAAACTATGCTCTCTGCCCAGTTGATCCACTGTGCTGATTGCTGACCAAAGAGTCGGGGTACAGCTGTACTTGAGCTAGGTTCTCGGCAGAAACTGACATTATTGCCTACCTTGGGCAAGGTTCCTTTAGCCCAATATATATTGGAACAATTTCACAATTTGCAAAACTGGTCTCGCTCATCCTTAATGGATACAATAACCTGTTGGCTGCATAACCCTTTGCCGCTTGGTAGATTTGATGTTTAAAGTCCTGTGCCTACAGTGCCATTCCAAGTCCCTCTGGCCAGCAGCGGCGAGCCCTGCGAATCTGGTCGGCAGCTACTACCCATGCCAGGAACGCCATTAGCAGTGGTTTCACCTAACATGGACTGGCCTGCAGTAGCACAATAAAGTGCGTGGCCAGCTTAGCGGGGGTCACTGCTGCTGGCTAGAGGGACTTAGAAAGGCGTTGTGGGCACAGTAGGACTTCAGGAGGATGCATGAAGCCCCAGGGAAGTTAAACAAATCTTTTTTTTATTTTTGGTTAACTTTATATTTCCTTTAAAGGGGTTCTGGGGGGGGGGGGGGGTCGCCTGAGGGTAAAAAACCCCACTTACCTGGGGCTTCTATTAGCCCACTGTAGCAGTCCTCAGGCGTGGGACATTACTGCAACATGGGGCAGATATTATCCTCATGTCCCCCCCCCCCCCCCCCCCCAGAACCCTTTTAAAATGCATCTTAGACTGGGGGGTGTAAATTTGAAAAAGATACATGCCTGGGGCTTCCTTTAGCCTCCTCCAGGCTGACCACTTCCTTATTTTCCCCCACGCCATCTGGATCCTCTGCGATTTGGCTCCAAAAGTTGGCATGTGGCTGTGCGTGCGTAGTATACCCCCGACTGAAGGAAATAGTGTGTGTGTGTGTACTGAGTCAGCAACCGTTTGTACAAGCAATTGTGGCAAGATTATGTATTAGGCAGGCTTTATCAAACGGAAGCATGACATAGATTTAGCTAGTAAAGATACTTTTGTTGCCCTCCAGAGGTTGTTTTTTGAATGTTAAGTTGGCATTGGAGGAAACAAAAAATACACGTTGCTCGGCTGTAGTGGAGCAGTGACATTGGAGGCAGGGCTGTGGAGTCCGAGTTGGAGTCGGTGCAATTTTGGATACCCGGAGTTGAAGTCAGTGCTTTCATAAACTGAAGAGTTGTAGTCGAAGATTTTTATACCGACTCCACAGCCCTGATTGGAGGGAATGAGCCATGCTGAAGAGCCCTTTTTGGTGGGGTAATGCTGAAAACTGTGTTTAATGATCCATTTTGCCACACTTGTCTTGGCTGGCAGGAAACAAGATGAACCTATGTGGAGTTGATTCTCATCCATTCAAGGAAGTGGGCTCACTCCTGATTCTGTCCCAAGAACACTACTGTGAATAAATAGTATGGAAATGGAGCAATTTCTCACCCCAAAACTGTAGAAATTTGGTGAGCTGTATATATTTTTCATAATGGTAGAGCACCAAGTGACAGAGCAAAAAGAAAAAATAGTGGCTTGGAAAATCATAGGTTTAGAATTCTGGATCTGTGGCCAGGAATCGAAGGCTGGATTACAGGGAATGAAGTTAATGTAGAGTCTTCTTCATTGTTATGGCAATGCATCTGCTGTGATCTACAAAAAACATGCATGGTTGTGTTCTGGGCAGCAATCAGAGCTGTGGAGTTGGAGCAATTTTGGCTACCTGGAGTCAGTCGATGGTTTCATAAACTGAGTCGTTGGAGTCTAAAACAGACACCACGGCCCTGGCTGCAATGGATGTGTGGCTTTTACATTGTATTGGCACCACATCTGGGCAGCTCTGGTGCAGCACATTCACTGTAAACTGGCACTTGAGCTCATTGGTGAACCTGTGGTTAGTTCTCAAGGTGGTTTGACAAGCAAAAGCCAAATTGGTCAACCGTTCTAGGCACTAAAAGAAAGAATGGATCAGGAGGCCGCAATAGCAGCATAGGGGGCGATATACAGGCTGGGAACGCGAACAATCACTCGCGTTCCCATGCTTGTCAGCCGGTGACGGCCAAACTGGAAGTGCTCGCCGGCGGGTCCTGGGCCATCGGAGCGGAGCTGCAAGGGCGCCGATCGTTTACAGGGGGCTGAGGGAAGCCACCCAGGTGAGTGGTTTTTTTTTTTTTTTTTTTTTTTTCCTTTAGGTTCACTTTAAAGGATACCAGAGTCCAACTTCTAATGATTAAAAAAAAATGTGGTGGTGGGATGGTTCAGCCTTCACTTACCGCTTCCTCTGTTCAAATATCTGTCCCTCCATTCTCCCTTTTACAGCACCTGTTTGTGGCTCCTGACCAGCCTTCCACTTTAGATTGTAAGCCTCTGGCAGGGTCCTCCCTTCCCTAGTGTAATCTACAGGATCCTGTGCTCCTGTCCTGACAGCCTGTACTCTTGTTACTGGGCCTACCTAACAGCCCATATTGCATGATCATGTTTTTTGTACCTTGTATGACTTTGTTCTATGTTGTATAACCTTATGTCTGTCATCCTTGTATCATTTGTATATATTTATTGTCCAGCGCTGCATAATATGTTGAAGCTTTATAAATACAATAAAATACTGTGCCTTCTGACATCAGAGGCACGCTCCCGTCTCCACAGCATGAACTGCAGAGGGCTTGGATACCAGCAATAATGGAGCGAGCATGCACCTCTAAGTGATGTCAGAAGGCGCAGTATTTTAATAGTGGACGGCGGGTCGGGAGACACAAATGGGGACTGTAACGGGAGAACACAGGGACAGATCTTTGAACAGAGGGAGCGGTAAGTGAAGGCTGAACGCTCTCCTACCACCTCAACATAAATTTTTTTAATTATTAGATTTTGGGTTCTGGTATCCTTTAAAAAAATTGTTTTTTGTTTAATGTGGGTAATGATTGTATTCTAGTTCCAGTTTTCCTGACTGTTTGAACTAAATGTTTTTTAGGTGTTAAGAAGCTGAAAATGGCCAACATAGACAAGTAAGTGTTAAATGTTTGTTTTTACATTTTTTTTCATACTGGGCCTATTAGTGAACCAGTTTTAATCTGTTTAAAGCGGGACTGGAAAATGTCCTTCTGAATGTGGCATTTGTTTCCAAGGACTGGTTTATAAATGCTCAAAATATACCCTGCTCTAGACTGAACTTTTTGTGCTGATAATGGTTGCTTATTTAATTAGAATTCTAGTGTGTGTGTGTGTGTTTTTGTTGTGTTTTTCCTTTTGTGAATGGGTGGTGTGAATGGATGGTTTTGGCTGTTAGCATTGACTTTAGGAAAATCTGAGGGGTCCGCATAGCGTATGTCTTCAGGAATGATGCAACACTTTTATTGTTCCAGCACACATTGTATGTAAAGACCTCTGACAGTCACTGCTGACAATAGTTTCATCCAGACATGCTTTCAAGTGTATGTAACTCAACTGCAACCGAATGAACTTCCCACTGACCAAATAAAACACAAATGATTATCCCCTAGTGAGACTTGTACGGTTTTAGTACATGCCCAACTCCTTAATCCTGCTAAAGGTCCGTACACACGCCGGACTTTAGGCAACGACGGGTCCGTCATTGCCTCCCGCTGGGTGGGTGTGCCAGCGACAGTCCGGCGTGTGTACGCTCTGTCGTCAGACTGATACGGCTGTTTCTGAGCGATCCGCCCGGCGGATCGCTCAGAAACAGCCGTATCAGTCTGACGACAGAGCGTACACACGCCGGACTGTCGCTGGCACGCCCACCCAGCGGGAGGCAACGACGGACCCGTCGTTGCCTAAAGTCCGGCGTGTGTACGGACCTTTACATTACATTATTGAGCTGCAGGGCATTAAGTCTTTTGGGTGCCTAGCCGCAGCTTTCGTTTTCCCCGGGGTCTTGCTGGTCGTCCGTACGCTTGCCGACGCGTCAGCGGGTCGGCACTTCTGCGTGGGCATCAGAGTGCAAACGTGCCCATGTCGTCAGGCATTCACTGCGCAGGTGCAGTACGTGCCTCGTGATGTATGCGCATAAGTGCCGACGCTTTACAGATGGCTAGCAGGATGCCGGGGAGCACTGGAGCTGTGAGGTGCAACCATGCCAACTTCTAGGGGCTGGAAGAAGCCCCAGGTAAGTAAGATTGGTTTACCTTTTCACCTCTGGAGTACTTAGTTGCGTAATTCTGCCTCAATTTGTATTTTGTTTTTTTTTTTCCCCCATACCTGCTGGTTAATGGCGAGCATAGCATATGTAGCCGCAATTAAATGTGGCCACAATTAAGGCAAGGTTTGCACTTGAGGGGATCGCACACATTTTCCCACGTACAGACCAGATGGGATGACCCAAGTTAATAAACTGGCTTATCTGCATCTAATGTGGTTGCTGCCTGCAGCATATTGCACCTTGCATGCGATTCCTATTGCCGACATTCGGCTGTTGTCAGCTGTGGCCGATGCTCACGTTAAAACATGCATTTCAAACAAAATTCCGCCTAGGAAAACCGCCGCAGTTTTTAATGTATGTAGTGGGCCCTCCAAAGACTCAAAATTCAGGTTAAATGCAGTAGTACATTTGGTTCTGGTGTAAAGCTTTGAAAAAAATAAACTAACTTCAAAAGTGTTCACTTTCTTGTCATGCTTAACCTTTACATTTAATATCCACTGACATAGAAAAGTCATGTCAGTGTTGCAATTTTACTGAATTATCCCAGAAGTGCAAGCATCAAAACAGCCAGGTGGAAGGACACATACTGGTGAAAAGGTTTAGAGGTAATTCTGTGAAACTGCCATTAAACCTTGCACTCCCAGACACCTGGTTGTTTTGCAGTATGTATATCAAATGTTACACTGAATAAATGAAGTGTGAGAAAAAGTGCCTGGATTTGCTCTATGAACTGAATTCATTTTTTTCTTCTGAGGGTTTTCCCCTGTTAAAGGAAACCTGTAATGAATAAAAAAAAAATGTATATACATGGTGCTTCTAACCCCCTGTGCCAGTACTCCATGATCCACTGGTCCCCCACCGTGGCTCAGTTTCACTTTTGCGGACTTGCAAGTCGACTGCTCCTGCACAGCCCTGGCCATGTGCATCCTCATTTTGCGCTCCAGTCAATTTCCTTGTATTGCACCTGCGCAGGGCGCTCCCGTATGAGCACAAATGATGGCCAGGGCCGTGCAGTAGCCAGCAACTTGAGAAAGCAAAACTGAGTTGCCGTGTGGGACCGGAGGATCGTTGAGTAATGGTGTGGGCACAGTGTGGCTGCGGGGGGCTGGCAGAAGCCCTAGGTAAGTGAAACTTTTTTTTTACAGGTTTCCTTTAAATTAAAGCAACATTCCATTCTGAACTGGTGCTTTGTGCTCCCAGTACTCTTGCTTTTTCAGTACTTACGTTTTTCTCTCCTTGCCTTGTTCTTGGACATTGCCTTGGAAACCCTGAATGCAAAGGCTCAAATACAGCCAGTCAAGTAGCACTTATAATAGTGGTGAGTAACAACTGCCTGCGCAAGTGCTATATTTAAGGGCCTGTTAATAAAACGGAGCTATTACAGGTCACCTCTGGTTTTTAAAAATCAGATGTTTCCTTTGTTTGCACTATATATAAAGGGGCAGGCAAAGCTTAGATAAGTAAACATAATTGCCATAAAGTTACAATCTGCTGCTCTAATCATTTAAGTGAAGCCACTATTGACTTCAATGTTGTGATCCACAACTACAGTTAAAGTGGTGATCCACAGGAAAGTGGCAGTCGGTATTTGTTAAAAGGAAAAAAAATACCTTGTCCAAAGTGGTGAGCGTATAAAGTGGTGATTATGGCTTTATAAATTGCAATACTTTGTAACTCCGTATTATTGGTCAAAAGGTGAAACGAGCATACAACTTTTAAAATTGGTGATGACTTATACAGGTGGTGACCAACTTTGGTCTGATTGGCAGAAAAGTGCCACTTTTTTTTTACTAAATTTTGAAATTGCGCTATTCCCAACCCCCACAAGACAGAATTTAGTTTTTGCTGCACTGATTTGAGCAAGAAAGAAAAATATAAAGCCTTACATCAGACAGCTCTAAATAGGATGTGCAATGGGGAGGGATGGTGGGAGGGTGTACTATGTAAGCTAGAAAATCATACAATTTGTTTATATAAACTTGGTCATCAGCCTCTGACCGAAACATAAGTGCAGAGGTCATACACCACTTACCAATATTAATTACTACTGCCACTTTGCTATGTGCAGAACTGTTCTTTGGCTGTATGCTTTAGGGGTTGTTCAGTGTCTTCAAAGTATGTGTTCCGGTTTTGCTTTCAGTGCATTTAAAACATGTTGGCTTGCAGTGTTTAAAGTCAATGGGTACTAGTTTAAAAATAAAAGTCGGATACTCACCTAAGGAGAGGGAAAGCTCGGTCCTAATGAGCGTTCCCTCTCCTCTACCGGTGCCCTCGGTGCTGCGCTGGCTCCTCCGTTCGCGTCCGCCGCCGCAGGGACTTTGGAGGACTTCGGGAACACTCGTGCTTCCGAAGACGGGCCGCTCCATACTGCGCAAGCGCGTCATAGAGGGCGCTCGTGCAAGCGTAGTAAGGAGCGTCCCGTCTTCGGTAGCCCGAGTGCTCCCGAAGGCTTCTGAAAGCTCCCTTCGGCATGCGGAAGTGGCAGTATTTGACCGAACTGGTCGAATACTGCCACGGGGGATCCTGCGCGGGACCGGGCACGGGGAGAGGAGAGGCTCATTAGGACCGAGCCTTCCCTCTCCTTAGGTGAGTATCCGACTTTTTTATTTTTAAATTGGTAAACACTCTAATACAATGGCCTCAAGTCACTAAGCAGTTTAGACTAGTCTACTGATGGTTTTTAGTCTACTGATGGTTTGTGTTTAAATCCGTTGCATTAAGAGGAAATTCACTAATGATTACCAAATGTTTTTGACCTGGTCTAAAATACTTGGTAATTAGGTCGGTAAAGCAGGGGAAATGATCAAAAGATGAATTCACAAACCAGTAGCTATGACTACCATCCTTCTTCTCTGAGCTCTCCTCTGGATACAATTAAACTCCTGCATAATTCAAAAGGTTCCATCCTTTCCTCTAACATACCTCACAGAATTTACTGTCAAATCAGCTGGTCTAATCTCTGTGAGAAAAAGTAGGCGTGGTTACTTGTTTGCCTTTGTGAATTGCAAATTTTGATAATTACCCCAGCTTTACCAGCCTAATTACCAAATGGTGTATACCAGGTTTAAAAACCGGTCTAATGCTGGGCATACACGGCGTGATAGTTCTTAATCGAGCCGCTGATGGCTCGATTAATATCAGACATGTCCGATCAACGCGGCGGATCGATACCGTGCTCAATCCCCGTGGGCGGACAATGCAGAAAACAAAGCGCTAATGAGGAAGCGCCCACGGGGTCGAGCAAGAATCGGCCCGTGCTGACGAGCAGTGATGTGCCGGCATTGAGCTGCTGGCTCGATGCCGGCGCATTATCTCAGTGTATGCCCAGCATAAAACATTACACTAAACCACCAGTAGACTAAAAACCATCAGTAGACTAGTCTAAACTGCTTAGTGAATTGAGGCCAATGAGTGAAAATGGATACGTAAACCTGTGCATGCAGGACTTTTAAGTTGATCTGATTTTAAAAATTTGTTTTGCTGCATTAGTGTAAATGTGCTCTTAAACCATTTTGGCTGGGTACTGGCTCCATCTGTGTGTGAGGTTGCCTGCGAATAGTGTATTAGAGGAACTTGCAAACTCGGTGTGGTTGTTGTGGTGGTTTTTTTTTTTTTTTTTTTTTTTTTTTTTTTTTTTTTCCTCTTTACCAAATTTGATCTAACCATTTTTTAAATATTTTGTAGAATCATGGCTAAGCCACAAAAAACTTCCTTCCTAGCAATTTAAAGAACAATGGATTTCTTTTAAAATTAACTTCCCCATAAGGGAGGTTCATCATAGTGTGCTGATGGAGTGAGAGGAATTACGGGGGACTGTTCCTGTGTTGTCTTGTTAGTATGGTGGTTGCCATCTTCTCTGCACATACCAGTTTTATTCTCTTTGAACACTGGGAGATGTAGTCCATGGATGCAAGTGGAGAGTTGTACTTGTGGCTAAAGACTACATTTCTTGACTTACTGAAGCTGCGGTATGAATGGAGGAGAGAACAACCACCATATAGACAAGTCTTTAGGAGCAGCTCCCCCCCCCCCCCCCCCCTGACAAGCAAACTTTTTTGGACCTCCCTTATGGGGGATAATTAAAGCGAAATTGGCAGCATAATTTAAGTGTTTTCCAGAGGAGTTAGTTTAAGCAAAATCATGGTTTCCTTTGCAGCTTGAAAAATGTCTTTGGGTTGTGAAGGTGTGAATTGTAGAAGGGTGTATATAACAGGGACTTTCACTCTTATATAACTTGTATGCATTATTTGACTGCGTAATCTTCAAAACTATAAAGTGTTTTCTCTAATTGTCGTCCGGGACAACCTGAGATCCGGTCCCGCCCAGGATCTGGGGAAACACACCAACAAGAAGTTTAAAAGCCCCCGCCCACCCTCCATCCTCAGTTCATCTGTGTTTCCGTGACGGAAACACCTAAAGGAAGCAAGCTCCCGTTTGTTATTTTTCTTGTACTCACCAGAGGGTGAGTCTTTTTCCCAGAGGAGGCAGAGGACGGTGGCGAGGCGTACAGGAGGTAACGCTAGCCGCGGACCTCCTCTAAGATACATTTCAGCCAGGTATTTGGTCTCCGTGCGGAGTGTGGCCAGAATACCCTCCCTTCCTCCGTCAGACGCCGGCCCTGCAAGGCGCATCCGGTCTGACAGCCGATCCAGCCAATCCAGAGAGGCGGAAGTAGTCACGCTGCTAGGGGAGGAGGCGGAATTTGGAGAGCCAGGAAGTTGAGTCAGCGTGTTCCTGGCGTCTCCACGAGTGCACCGCTAGCCAGAGAGGATGTCGCAACCTCAGCCGCAGCAGCAGCAGACACAGCAGGAGGCAGATGCGGCGGCCAAATCCTCTTCCCAGGTGCAGCCATCCGGGTCTGGGGTGGTAAGTCCTCCAGTGGAGGATATGTTGTGACTTTACTTATCACCTCAATATGGCATATCTCAGTGGATGTCTTGTCATGTGTTTTTTTTTTTTTCCAGGCAGACTGAGCCCAAAGTTACTGCACCACCTAAATATAAAAGATGTGGTTTATGTAACACAAAAATTGCCCTAGAGACCCCTAGGAATATATGTCAGGCCTGCACTGACGCTATTGTGGTTTCAGAGACTTCTAATATTTTGAAGGGAGTAATGGAATCAGTAAATACATGCAGGAAACTTTGGACAAATTTAAAGAGTTTTGTGCCACCTGCTATGGATCCTCTTCCAGGTCCTTCCAATATTGCTCCCTCTCAACCTTCCATTATTCCTGACATTTTAGGGGTTGAGGAGGAAGAGGAAGATAGAGAGGAGGAGGGGGAGGATTTATCAGAGAATATGTCACAGGAGGAAGGAGAGCAGCCCAGATCAGAGGGAGAGGAAACAGTTAAAACTCCCAGATTTTTATTTTCTCCTGATGAGTCTTCTGAATTGCTTAAAGCTGTGTTTGTTACAGAGCAAATTAAGGAGGCAGTTCCTGAACTTACCCCTCAGGATCAGGTGTATTCAGGTCTGGGTCAGGCCACGGGCAGGGTGTTTCCTATCCATAAAACTCTGCAGGAAATCATTACATCCCAGTGGCAAAATCCAGAGAGACCCTTGTTTATCCCAAAATCGGCAAAAAGTTCCCTTTTTCACAGTCAAATTGATAAATGGACTAAACGTCCTAAATTAGATGCGTACCTATCCAAATATTCCAAGGATTCGGACTTATCCTTTGAGGATGCTGGAGTCCTTAAGGATGTGATGGATAAGAAAGTAGATTCACTTCTCAGGAAAGCATGGGAATCTGCTGCGTTTGGCTTCATCCCAGGTATTTCGGCCACCTGCATTTCCCGTAATCTTAGAATATGGATGGACAATTTGATTGAACAAATTTCTAAAGGAGTTCCACTAAAAAATTATGCAGCCTCTCTTCCAGTAGTTCTTAAGGCGGTAGCCTTTTTAGCCGACGCAGTTACAGAACTTATTCGTGTATCAGCCCGTACGACAGCACTTATTAATTCGGCTAGGAGAGCAGTGTGGTTGAAAACCTGGGAAGGAGACCAGACATCCAAAAACAAATTATGTGCCATTCCATTCGAAGGTAATCTTCTTTTTGGCACAGGTTTAGAGGAAGTACTTTCCCGGTCAGCCGAAAAGGGGAAACCATTCCCAAATAAGAAAAGCTTTAAGGGTAAAAGGCCTTTTGTCCCTAAAAGGCCAGAGCTAACCAAAAACAGGAATGTGCAGAGGAAATGGTCCTTTCAGAAGGGGAGAGGTAGAGGGGGATTCACTCTCGGGAAGACTGATCCCCCCCCCCCCCCCCCCCAAACCAGGTAAATGACTCTCTTCCAGTAGGGGGCAGACTTCTTTATTTTCGGTTAGAATGGGAGAAATTGAATCCCAATCCGTTTGTTTTTCAGATTATAAGTCAGGGTTATCGCCTGCAGTTTTCTGTCAAGCCCCCTCAGAGGAGATTTGTGAATCCAATTCCGAAAAATCTGGCGAAAGCCAGGGGTTTGAAATTGGAAATTCAGAGACTCCTAGAGAAAAGAGTGATTATTCATGTTCCCCAGGAAGAAGTATTCCAGGGATACTACTCCCACGTATTTCTGGTAAAGAAAGCCAACGGGGAGTTCAGGTTTATTTTAAACCTAAAGTCTCTCAATCCATTTCTGACTTACAAGAAATTCAGGATGGAGAGTATATATTCAGTAAGGTCCCTATTGCAAGGCATTTTTTGTCTCAATAGACCTTCAAGACGTCTACCTGCACATTCCGATTTTTGCGGCACATCAAAAATTTTTGAGATTCGCAATCAGAGCTCCCTCCCACATTCGTCACTTTCAATTTCAGGCTCTTCCATTTGGAATAGCGTCAGCTCCGCGAGTATTCACCAAGGTGCTAGCAGAGGTGATGAAGGGATTAAGGCTTCAGGGAATTTCGATTGTCCCTTACCTGGACGATCTTTTGATATTTGCGGAGACAGAGGATCTAGTCAAATCCCACAGGGATATTGTGATCCACACACTGGGTCAGGTGGGCTGGATTGTGAATTACGCCAAGTCGTCTCTAAATCTGACCCAGGAAATTACTTTTCTAGGCTACAGAATAAATTCTTTAGAAAAGATCTTCCTGCTGACAGAAAAGATTGTAAAGATACAGTTAGAGATAAACATTTTGATCAGCCAAGAGACTTCGTCTCTCAGGCAGATTATGAGAGTGTTGGGTCTATTTTCAACAGCAATCCCGGCAGTCACTTGGGCCCAATCGCACGGGAGAGAGCTTCAGTCTCTCCTTCTTTCAAATTGGGACAGATGCAGGGAGTCCTTGGATCTACGAATTCTGATCCCAGACTCAGTCAAAATCGACTTAAGATGGTGGTTGAGCCGACAGAACTTGGAGAGGGGGAGATTCTGGAGGCAAAACGATCTAGTAAAGATTTTTACGGACGCAAGTTCTTGGGGCTGGGGAGCAACGGCATTGGGCAATCATGCCCAAGGAAGTTGGTCCCAGGCTATCAGCAGGAAGTCATCCAACTTCAGAGAGCTTCTGGCAGTTCAGAGAGCTCTTCTGTTTTTTCAGTCCCTAATAGAAGGGAATCGCGTTCAGATCTTTTCGGACAATGTCACGGCAGTGGCGTATCTCTCAAAGGTGGAGGTACGAGATCAAGCGAGCTCATGTCTCTCTGCGCGGAGATTCTCGTATGGATAGAACCTCGGGTTCTATCGCTTTTCGGCAGTCCACATAAGGGGGATCCTCAATGTGGAAGCGGACTTCTTGAGTCGTCAGGAGGTGAATCAATCAGAATGGGAACTTCATCCAGAAGTTTTTCAACTGATAACAGAAAGATTCGGGATCCTGGAGATAGACCTCTTCGCATCCCCAAAGAACGCAAAAGTAGCGAATTTCTTCTTGCTACACAGATGCCAGAAGTCTCTGGGGTTGGATGCACTGTCTCCCATGGAAGTTCAAGCTTTGCTATGCTTTCCCTCCAACTCTGCTTCTTCCTCAGGTACTGGGAAAGCTTCAAAAAGAAAAAGTGAAATTGATTCTAATAGCTCCCCAATGGCCAAAAAGACCATGGTATGCAACAATGTTGAAGATGTCAGTGGAACCTCAATTTCCTCTGCCACTTCGTCCAGATCTTTTTATTCAGGGGCCGCTCTCGCACCCCAAGCCACAATTATTCAATCTGGCAGCCTGGATCCTGAAAGGGTAATTCTTAGGCAAAAAGGTCTTTCAGAGAAAGTGATCGAGACATTGATGAAATGCAGAAAGCCGATAACTCAGAAGATTTACCGTAAGGTTTGGAAAGTTTATCATGGTGTGATGCTCATAACAAGAACCATACGCTATTGAGCTCAGTTCTGGATTTCCTCCAGGACGGGTTTGACATGAAGCTGGCACCAAATACTCTCAAGGTACAGTGTTCAGTTCTATCCATTCTGCTAGACAGGAATTTAGCTCAGGAAGAATTGTTCAGAAATTTCTTTAAAGCTTTACAGAGATCAACTCCGGTGAAGCAAAAGATTTTTCCACAATGGGATTTATCTCTAGTCCTGATTAGTCTTATGAAAAGCCCTTTTGAGCCCATTGAAGATATTGATATTACATTTTTGACGCTTAAAATAACTTTTCTCATTGCAATCACATCAGCTAGGCGCTTAGGTGACTTACAAGCTCTTTCCATTAAAGATCCTTTCCTAATTAACTGTCCTGACAGTATTAGACTCAGGTTAGACCCGGCCTATATGCCAAAAAATGTCTTCAGAGTTCCATAGGTCTCAAGAAATTGTCCTTCCCTCTTTTTGTGCTAAACCTGCGGGGTCCAGAGAGGAGGGGTTCCATTGTTTAGACGTCAGACGTTCCTTACTAACCTATCTTGCCAGATCAAGAGAATTTAGGAAGTCTAGCAACCTGTTGGTTTTATTTGCAGGGAAGAATAGGGGCCAGCAGGCATCCAGACAAACCATCGCAAGATGGATTAGACAGATGATAGCTTTGGCCTATGAGGGTAGTGATTGTCCCTTACCTCCTAACATTAAAGCCCACTCAACCCGATCTTTATCCACATCATGGGCAGAAAGGGCAGGAGCTACCATTCAACAGATTTGTCAAGCGGCAACTTGGTCGAGTGCATCTACTTTCATCAAACACTACAGAGTGGATGTGTTATCTCAGCAGGATCAGTCGTTTGGCAGAAAGGTGCTCCAGGCAGTGGTCCCTCCCTAGGTGAGATGTTTGTCTTGTTAAGACTTCTTGCCTATCTCTCAGGTTGTCCCGGATGACAATTAGAGAAAGAATCCTATTAGACCTACCGGTAATGGAGTTTCTGATTGTCATTCGGGACAAACCTCTATAACCCTTCCCTTCTCCTGTCTCGCACCTTTCTCTGTTAATTTCAGGAGCACAGGGTATTATCCTAATAGTCACCTTTAGGTGTCTAGTTTTTTTCCTTCATCTTGGTGTTTCTAGTCTGTTTACTTTCAGACGCACTGAGGATGGAGGGTGGGCGGGGGCTTTTAAACTTCTTGTTGGTGTGTTTCCCCAGATCCTGGGCGGGACTGGATCTCAGGTTGTCCCAGATGACAATCAAAAACTCCATTACCGGTAGGTCTAATAGGAGTCTTTGGCATGCACAGTGCCACCAGCTGGCCAAACCTCATTTAGTAAACTGAATATTGTTACAGCAGTAACAGTAGTTGGTACATAAATGATGTGCGGTTTTTTTTATTTTGCTAGAATGTCTAGTGTAGTCTGAGCTTTTCACCTTAACACCTGTGACTTTATTTTAAAATTTAAAAAACTTGCATCCGGAGGGGGAAGCCCCTGCATCCTTATGAGGTTTACTACATATATATGCCATTTCAGTATAGATGACCTTTTTTTCATCACAATACTACTTAACCTTTACTTGGTACTTAAGCAAACCTAAAACAATCTAATCTTAACCCTGTCAAACGCAGACTGACACGGACGGAACGCAATGTGACTTCCTTGTGGTAGCTTTGTAAAGTTTGATTATTGTAGGTCCTGAAAAACTCCTACCTTTACAGACCTTACTAAACCTTCATCTCTCTCCCTTAAGCAGCAAAGAGCAGGCAGAACTTGACCAGCAAGATATGGAAGATGTAGAAGAAGTTGAGGAAGAAGAAACTGGAGAAGATGCAAATTGTAAAGGTAATCTGATAGGAAAAATGGTTTTTCTCTGTGTGCTTTAGTTGATGTATTTAAAGTGAATGGGAACCGCATTTAAAAAATAAATTAAATAAATAAAAAAAAAAGACGCAAATACTTAAGGAGAGGGAAAGCTCTGGATCCTATAGAGCCTTCTGTCTCCTCTCTCGGTGCTCCCTATGCTGTGCTGGCTAGCCCCAGGCCCCTCCCCCCGTTTCAATCCCCCGCCGAAAGGTTATTTGGAAGTCTTCGGGAGCCGTGTCCTCCCGAAGACGTGCGGCTCAGTACTGCACACACGTGAGCGTGCTGGCACAGTACAGGGCCGCCCTTCTTCAGGAGCACTCGGGCTCCCTGAAGACTTCTGAAGCCTCCTTCGGCCGGATAAAGCAGTATTTGACTAATTTAGTCAAATGCTGCTACCGGGCGAGCCAGCACCGGAACGAGGGTGTTAATGCGGTTCCCATTCACTTTAAGATGTCTGTAGGAAAGTGACCATAAAGACAGCTTGGTAGTGTTGAGTACAGCAGTTCCTTGGCTGTCTGTCCTGTATTGTGGCCTGCCCCCCCTCTGACCTCATAAATATATACACTATGGCAAACTATGGATTTGCAGGTAAGGCAACCAGGGCGGTACTGTACTTCTGCAACCAGGGCTGTGGAGTCGTTACAAAAATCCCATATAGTGATTCTGCTGCAGCATGCCATCCAGATTTGCACCACAGTGCAATGTGTACAGCAAGCCCTAGGTTAGATGGCATTTTCCTGCCCCTTTTTGTCTGCAGACAAATGCTGCAAAATTTGGCACTAGTGGAAATAGGCACTTATAAAGTCACAGTATCTGACTGTAAAAATGGGGTGACTTCTTTATTTCTGCAGCACAAGTAACTCTTGGTTGGTTTATTTTAATTTTGTGGTCTAAGCATGGCTATTATAGTATACAGGTAGTCCCCGGCTAAAGAACAAGATAGGGACTGTAGATTTGTTAACTTGAATCCGTTAAGTCGGGACGTTTGAAACCGCTTCTTCAAACTTCCCCCACGAAAATGACATCAGCTCGACTGGATCGGGCCGTTCGTATTGGAGAGTCGTGCGTAAGTCGGGCGTCTGTAAACTGGGGACTACCTTGTATACAATTTTTGTATTCATCATTATCTGAGAAATAGAAAAATGTTCTTTTAATTACAACTTAAATTTGAGTCCATGCATTTTTGTACATCTCACTTTAGCTAGGTACCCAAAAATTACTCTCAACTCCACAGCCCTGTCTTGTGGTTTGATTTTAATGTTTGACTGCAGATGTGCTTTAATGTGCCACTGAATAAACGTGAGTTCAAGGCATAACCAGCAACATGTGGTGGACATAAATTAAAATAAACATTTTTTAATGTCTCTAAGTATCAGTTTCTTTCATGCCAACATCTTTGTACCCTGACTTCTGTGCTCTGCCAGATAATGCTACCTCACACTTGCGATATGCATTTCTGTTCTCATTTCAGCAGTGCATATTGGTGTGTAAGCACATCAGAAGTGTATTAACTGGGGTCATATACCCTAGACCGTATTCCTGTGGATCAGTCTTCTAACAAGGTGCTTATGTCTAAGAACCATTCTTTTAAAGGATACCAGAGCAGAATAAAGCTAGGGAAAAGTTGGGAGCAGGCATGTGCAGTCACCTTTCCTGAGGCCCACCACTCCTGTTCTCCTCTGCCCCGCTAACTTACCTAAAAGCCCCCAGGATCCTCTTCCACGTCGCCGGAGTCAGGCTTTTACTGCACAGACTGGGAGCGCGCACTGAGCATGACTTTTAATTGTGACGGTATGCGCAGTGTGCTCCTGGCCATGTGTGCGTGCTGTTGGATGCACGCAGCCTTTTCTGCACAGTAAAGTCCAACTCAGCAACCCGGAAGAAGATCCCTTGGGGGCTTTTGGGTAAGATACAGGGGGCAGAAAAAATGGAGTGGGAAGCAGTGGCCATCAGGACAGGTGACTGTATATGCCTGCTCCCTCCGTTTTTTTTTTTCTAGCTTTTATTCTGCTCTGGTATCCTTTTAAAATGGGAAGCTTTAGTCAGTAGTGGGGTGTGATCTTTCTCGCAAACAGGGTTTCGATAAAGACCAGGGCACTCAATTTTGTCATAACTACTTGCTGTGCCTTCTAGTGACAGTGAATTGGTCATGGAGAGATGCATGGGTGATTTGTGCTTTGATACAAATGCATGACAATGGCCTCAATTCACTAAGCTTATCTCCTGCATTTAATAACGTTTCTAGCAGGGCTGTGGAGTCGGTCCAAAAATCCACCGACTCCGACTCCTCAGTTTAGGATTCCACCGACTCCGACTCCTCTAATTTGCATATTACAATTTTGTTGATTAAAAGTATGTAACATGAAATTCGTCTCTTAACTGCCAACGCTTAGGAATTTTACAAGACAACTGAAGTGAGGATATGTAGACTACTATATTTATTCCCTTTAGACTAAAACTAGTCCTTGGTAAGAGTACTTGTAAAAGGTACAAACCAGAACAAAGAACATCTATCAGGCCCTAGGCAATATGACTGTGGGTACATGTAAGAATGATGTGCAGGTACTCTGCAGGGGAATGAGGAGATTCTTCCTCTATTACACATTCTTCATGCACAATCTGAACAAGGTTTATGGGGGACAGACAACACCTCTGTGTTCAATGTGCACAGCATTCTCAGTGGATTCCCTGCAGCTCTGTGGGGAGTGCATATGTAGAGTATAGTACTACTGTGTAACAAAGTAAACCTGAGACAGATGAAATTAAAGTTTTATACATACCTGGGGCTTCCTCCAGCCGCCTTCAGGATAATCAGTCCCTCATTGTCCTCCTCCACCACCTGGATCTTCTGCTATGAGTCCAGGTACTTGAGCCAGTCAGGCGTAGTGCGCATGCACACACTCCTCCGCCAGGAGCATACTACACCTGTGCAGCACTATTGCGCAGGTGCAGAATGTTCCTGGCTGTGGGAGCGGCATGCGGCCGGATAGCGCTGACTGGCTGAATTACCAGGACTCATAGCAGAAGATCCAGGTGGTGGAGGACAGCGAGGGACTGATTAGCCTGAAGGGGGCTGGAGGAAGCCCCAGGTATGTATAAAACTTAACTTTTCATCCGTCTCAGTTACCCTTTAATTTGTAGTCACCAAACCAAATTTTAATAACCTATCACATTATTTGATTTCATCAGCAAAGGGAGTGCATACAGTTGGAAATAATTCTGCATTGATGCTGATTTATGCATCTCGTTGACCATCTCTATTAGTGACACAGCTACACATCAGGCTTTATTCTTACAGCATAGATGTTGTTTAATATATATGTTACGGCAAGAACCCGAAGTTTGGCCACTTCTAGTTCTGGCCGGCCACAACTTAGTTCATTTAATGCAATTCAGCCGGCGGCAATGTAACCTCCCGCGCCTCTCGCTCTCTCCTATGGGCAGCCGGGCAGGGACACGAGTGTCCCCCCGGAGTCGTTCGTCGCGGCAGGGGAATCCTGCCGTTCTTGCAGAGCGGGTGCTGGCAGAAGCGATGTCTGCAGCCTCCCCGCTCTGCTTTCCTGGTGCGACGAACGACTCCCGGGGACTGCCCATAAGAGGAGGAGAGAGAGGCAGAGAAAAAGCCGGCGGCTTGAATTGTTACATTGCCGCCCGGCTGAATTGCATTAAATGAACTAAGTTGTTCTACGTTTGCCCGCTGCGCTGCGGCCAGAAGATACATTAATGTCAGAGGAATCATTCCATTTCTCACATTGGCTGCAGCACAGCGGTTACTTCGCGCATTGGCCGGCCAGAACCCGAAGTGGCCCGGCCAGAACCCGAAGTGGCCCAACTTCGGGTTCTGGCCGTAACATATATAAGAGATTCCTGTGTACACATCATATACAGTCGCAATCAGATATGTATATCTGACCTTAAAAATACAGGAACTGCTTTATTGAAGCAGCACAAGTAACTAATTTTGATTGGTTTATTTCATTTTTGTGGACTAAGCACAGCTATTACTGTATATATACATTATTTTTAATGACTATTATCTGAGAAATAGAACATTTTATCATATTTTCTATTTTAATTACAGTTACAAATTCATTAGGAGTTGGAGTCGGTGCATTTTTTTCCGACTCCAGGCACCCAAAATTGCAAGACTCCGACTCCACAGCCCTGGTTTCTAGCATTATCACCATGGTGATGAGGCATGTTAGTATTCAGGAAACATTTTACCTCAGTCAAACCTCTTCTGTCTTTAAGTTAACTCTTCAATCCTTAAAGGACTTACGAGGTCAAATTGGTGAAAAAAGTTTAATTACCTGCACAATCTTTTACAGCACGGAGGACGCCCTCTGTGCCGATCCGCCAGGTCCCCCCGCTCATTAGCCACTCACGGCTATGTGGACTGCGCAGCCGCGGCCAGAGAAAGCGGCCATTTTGGGAGAGGCAGGGGTACCCGGGCCGTTGGGCCGGGAGCCAGCCCGGGGGGCTAATGATCGGGGGGACCCGGCGGATCGGCACGGACAGCGTCCTCCGTGCCGTGAAGGATTATGCAGGTAATTAACTTGTTTCACTAATTTGGCCTCGTAAGTCCTTTAAAATAACTCCAGAATTCTGAAGGTAGACAGGCTTATTAACTGCATGTGAAAATGACTACAGAGGAGGTAACTTAAGGAATGAAGAGATAAGATGACTCTCACTCTGTGTTGGCAAGTTTTCTCTTACCTTGTCTCCAGCATGATTTTAAGGTGTGTACACACGCACTACTATAGAGAACGATGGGTCAGTCAGACCCTCCTGCTGGGCGGGCGTTCTCCCGACAGTAGTGCGTGTGTACAGATTGTCTGCAGACTGAGGCTGTTTCTGAACGAACCACTCAGCAGATCGTTCAGGCCTTATCAGTCTGACTGTACACACTCACTACTGTCGGGAGAACGCACGCGCAGCGGGAGGGTCTGACGGACCCGTCTATGGTAGTGCGTATGTACACACCTTTAGTGAATTGAGGCCAATGTGCCTTGCATAGTGCTATCATGCCTTAAAGAGACACTGGCGCGAAAAAAAAAGATATAGTGAATTGGTTGTGTACTATGAATAATTACTAGATTAGCAGCAAAGAAAATATTCTCATATTTTTTTCAGGTATATAGTGTTTTTTCTAACATTGCATCATTCTATAATATGTGCAGATTACACAACACTCAGCATTCAAAATTATTCTTTCAGAGCAGTCTGAACTAATGACCTCTCCTTTGGCAGAGAAAAAGTAAATAGTTCAGGAACAGTTAAGATAAGTCAGATAAATGCCCTCTCCACAACTTTGAAAGTCGTAGAGATTAATGGCTTTTTTTGCATCGAGAGAACTGGAGTTTCTTAACTCTTCCTGTACTGGAAACAATTAGACTGATGTATCTGATCTTAAAGAGAACCCGAGGTGGGTTTGAAGAATATTATCTGCATACAGAGGCTGGATCTGCCTCTACAGCCCAGCCTCTGTTGCTATCCCAAACCCCCCAAAGGTCCCCCTGCACTCTGCAATCCCTCATAAATCACAGCCACGCTGCTGACAAACAGCTTGTCAGAGCTGGCTGTGTTTATCTCTATAGTGTCAGTCTGCTGCTCTCCCCGCCTCCTGCAGAACTCCAGTCCCCGGCTGCATCCCTTCCCTCCCTGCTGATTGGAGGGAAGGGACGGGGGCAGGGACCGGAGCTATGCAGGAGGCGGGGGAGCAGCTGAGACTGACACTACAGATGTAAACACAGCTTCACAGCACGGCTGTGATTTATGAGGGATTGCAGAGTGCAGGGGGACCTTAGTGGGGTTTGGAATAGCAACAGAGGCTGGGCTGTATAGGCAGATCCAGCCTCTGTATGCAGATAACATTCTTTAAACACACCTCGGGTTCTCTTTAATGTTTTTATTTCTTAGCTGTACTACACATACAAATCATATCATAAATTTTTTTTCGCTTCAGTGTCTCTTTAAAGAGTAACTGTCAGGCTGCAAAAGCTAATTTAAACCTCTATTCTCCTGTGTTAAAACAGTTTAGAAGGAAGCCAAAAAGGCAATACTGAAGGTTAAAAATTTTACTTTTGATGTGTGCTGACAGCAAGGCTCTGTATTGTCAAGCCCTTAAAAAGGACGAGAGGCCGCATACCATACAGCAAAGCATTCTGGGGCCCTCCCCTCGGCTGCTAGTGAGAAGTTACAGGCTCATGTTACAGCAGCTTGTAATGCAGTCCAGCTCACAGCACTGAAAAATCACAGGGCAGAGTATACTGCAGGAGTCCGCTATTGTTCCTAGCCACATGGCTAATATTCACTGCACAGTAGTGTTATTCATTACGAGCTTTTTTGTGAGTGGAATAAGAAAGCAGGGAGGACATAAACAATTGGCTTCATAGGAGACAGACAAACATGGAACCTGCCATGAGCTGTCAGGAGCATCATTCTCTGCAAATACTATATAAAAATTCTGTGAAGTACAAACGTGGATAGTGAAATGCATATGTAATGTAAGTACAGCCAATATTTAGCTACTGATATGTGTTTATTTTCTCTGAGACCTTATACCTAACAGCTCCTCTTTAAAGGATACCACAACTGAAATGTGACATAATGAGATAGATATGTGTATGTACAGTGCCTAGCACACAGATAACTATGCTGTGTTCCTTTTTTTCTTTCTCTGCCTGAAAGAGTTAAATATCAGGTATGTAAGTGGCTGACTCAGTCCTGACTCAGACAGGAAGTGACTACAGTGTGACCCTCACTGATAAGAAATTCCAACTATAAAACACTTTCCTAGCAGAAAATGGCTTCTGAGAGCAAGAAAGAGGTAAAAAAGGAGAATTTCTTATCAGTGAGGGTCACACTGTAGTCACTTCCTGTCTGAGTCAGGACTGAGTCAGCCACTTGCATACCTGATATTTAACTTTCAGGCAGAGAAAGAAAAAAAGGAACACAGCATAGTTATCTGTGTGCTAGGCACTGTACATACACATGTCTATCTCATTATGTCATATTTCAGTTGTGGTATCCTTTAAGACCTGATAACTTCTCTCCACCATAAGGTGTAAGGAGCTTGCAGCAAAGCACTCACCACTTCTAGCTTATGTTCGGGTATTGGTGAAGGAATACAGCAACTGACATAACTGATTTCTGTGTACAAGATTGTTGAACCTGTTTTGTAATTACTAGGAGAGTTGCAACAGCAATTGCGATTGCTGAATTGCAAAATCGCTAGTGATTTTTAAATCGCTAGGGTTTTTTATCATAGAAATCATCACAATAAGTATTTTCCACTACAGTGATTCAATTTGGAAATCGCAATCACTTTCTGGAGTGATTTTTACAATAATGCAATGCAAATGAAAATCTCATAACAGAATTGACGAAAAATTGCAATCGCTGACGTTTGTGATTTGCGATTGCTAGTGGAAAAGGGCCCTAATAATTTGTCACGTGAGTTATTCTACAAATATGTTCTTGCAATAGCAAAAGTTTTGCAGTACTAAAATTGCTTCAATGATGCCTTTTTGTACTTGGCTGTTCCATATGCTTGTGCGTGGATTGTGCATCATTTACTGTGTTAAGTAAAAATTCTATTTCCTCTTGTAGCCAGACAATTGACAGCACAAATGATGCAAAATCCTCAAATTCTTGCTGCTCTACAAGAGAGGCTAGATGTTCTGGTGGGTACGCCTACAGGATATATTGAAAGGTAAGGCCATTTACGGTACTACACAAACTTAACTTGCATTTAATTTCTTGTGAGCTTGAAAAGCAGAAATCCATTGAAGATATCCAGAGAATACCCTTAGCTGCTGTCTGTGGAAATATAGTCCAAATGTTGTATTCAGGTAACAAGTGCAGAAGTTGGGTTGAACTTCTGCGTCCCGCGCTGATCCCTGCCTGGGTGAGGCATATGGCTAGCTGGTAGATCTTGGGCGCCCAACAGAAGCAACCTTCTGATGCAGCATCACTGGTCATGCCGTCAGTTAGCATAGACACCAGGGCAGTATGTGAGTGATGTGATAAACAATTGAGTGCTGAGATGTGCTATGGTTATATACAGCATTTGTCAAGGTTTCCTGCATTTGGAGTAATACATTTTGAAAAAGGGTCCCAGGTGTGGCAAGCCAGGTTTTTAAGCTGTTGGGATATTTAAATGTCTGACCTTGCTCACCAGCATGTAAATGGCTCTGATCTGCTACACCAATCAGCAGGGAAACAAATCATATTTCCTATCGAAAGTGTGTGGGGGTGTGAAACATTTGCCTCTGGAGTATTAGGAGAGACATGCCCAAAGGGTCAAGTGACCTGCCAGTAGGCTGTTCCTTGACACCCCTTCGGCCCCACACAGAGCGCATTGAAACTTTTTGAATTGAAAGACCCCTCTCCCCACCCCTCTTTACACTTAAAATTTGGATGTAAAATAAGTCTTATTCCTGGCAACCTTAAAAGGCTTCACAGATGTGGGTTTAGCTTGTGTACTTTTTGCCCATAGTATCTGATCTAGTGGTTGACAGTTTTAGGGTCCTTTGCCACGAATAGTTGATAGGAAGTGAAAATACTGTTGAACTCTTCACAACTGCTTGCTGCTGCCTGGCAACTGCTCATTCTGTGTAGTTCAGCTTCCTGTGGAAAAGGGCTCTAACTTGGCCCTCAATATCTCTATGGTGCCCTAAATGGTGGTCTGTTACCAGTGAAATTCCTAACGTCTTTTCAGATGCATTGAAAATGTGCCAGTAATGACCTCTTTGTTTCTGTAAAGAAATGGGATGTATGTTTTAAATGAGACTTTGTACCTTCCCATAGCTGAGTCAAGTCAGTACCCATCTGTTCTTTGTCAATAGAGCAGTCTAAGAATGTTATCTTTATTATATTGCGTTTCAATTAGACAAAAATGCTGGCAATTCTATCCCTGTTGATACAGTAAATGCACAAGCGTTAACCATTTTCATTGCTCAGTGTAATTTGCTCTGAAGGTGCACTTATTAATCAGACTCAGCTCCTTAAATAAGATAAGTATCTGGAGAGCATGCACTATGGCAGAGGTTCCCAACCGATGTGCCGCGACACATTCATGTGTCGCGGCAGCACCAGCTATGTGTCGCCGCTCTCTGCTCCCCCTGCTCGTCTCCCCCGCAGATCGCCCTTCTCAGGGCTACAAGAAAATGGCCGCCGCCGTTCACATTTGCAGACATGCGGCGGCCATTTTCTTGTAGATCTGCACTAACTACAGGCAGAGGGCGGAGGCAGCGCATCGAGGACGGAGCCACGGTGCGAATGAGTGGCTCAGGGAGGAGAAGGGGCGGAGTGGTGGCTATGGAGGGGTGAGTTAGGGCGGGGATCCCCAACCTGCCTGTGGTCCGCGGGACGCTCCCAGTTGGGCCGCAGGACTGTCCTCTTCCCTTCCTGGGGCGCTATACTGGGGCACTATACTGGCTATACTGGGGCACTATACTGGCTATACTGGGGCACTATACTGGCTATACTGGGGCACTATACTGGCTATCCTGGGGCACTGCAGCATCAGCAGATTGTTTCTGAGCCCCTCATTGTGCCTGCAGCACCAGCAGATTGTCACTGAGCCCCTCATTGTGCCTGCAGCATCAGTAGATTGTCACTGAGCCCCTCATTGTGCCTGCAGTATCAGCAGATTGTTACTGAGCCCCTCTTTTCTATCATACGGGACGTGTCATGTATATCTGAATGTTTGGCATGATGTGACGTGTCCCGGATATCTGAATGTTGTGATGTCACGACCTGGAAAAGGTTGGGAACCACTGCACTATGGGATTCCCATACAAAAAAAATTAAAGAGACTCCGTAACAAAAATTGCATCCTTTTTTTTATCATCCTACATGTTCCAAAAGCTATTCTAATGTGTTCTGGCTAACTGTAGCACTTTCTACTATGACAGTCTCTGTAATAAATCAATGTATCTTTCCCCTGTCAGACTTGTCGGCCTGTGTCTGGAAGGCTGCCAAGTTCTTCAGTGTTGTGGTTCTGCTATGAACTCACCCTTTCTGGCCCCTCTATGCACACTGCCTGTGTGTTATTTAGATAAGAGAGAAGAGAGAAGCTGCTCTAATCAGCTGGATAAATCGTCCTCTGAGCTGGCTGGGCTTTCACATACTGAGGAATTACAAACAAGGGCAAAGATGTTTGCAAGAAGAAAAGAGGAGCCTGAAACTTCAGTGCATGGGGGAAAGAAACACACAAATGATCTCTTGAGATTCAAAAGGAATGCTGTATACAGCCTGCTTATGTATGGATGTATTTTCTATGTGTGGACATACTGTACATCAACCTACTTCCTGTTTTGGTGGCCATTTTGTTTGTTTACAAACAAACTTTTTAAAACTGTTTTTAACCACTTTTAATGCGGCGAGGAGCGGCGAAATTGTGACAGAGGGTAATGTCCCCTAACGCACTGGTATGTTTACTTTTGAGCGATTTTAACAATACAGATTCTCTTTAATGTCCAGTGTGCAACCCGATGGAATTGGGTGCTGCTAGGCCTAAAGGTGGCCACACACCATACAATTTTTTAAAATATCTGTTCAATTTAAGAATTGAAATCAATTTTTCTGACTGATTGTAATATTTCAAAAATGACCAATGTACCACACACCTATGTTAAATTTTTTCCTCAATTGTGATAAAAATTATTGGAAACTCAGAGGAAATTGCTAGGGTGTGTATATTAATAAATTAACAATCCAACACACCATACAATCTTTGGTAGAAATTTAAGAGAAATATCTGGCATTCCGGATCGATTTAAATAGAAAAAAAGGGAAATCCGATCGGATTTTTCAGTCGAATGAAAAAAAAGCTTTCGATTTTTTTGAGATACGATCGTTTTTATCGAATTACTGTAAAATCGGATCATTTTATTGTATAGTGTGTGTCCACCTTAAACTGGAAAATAAAACTACGGCTTTCTCAATTCAGCCAAGTGCCTTTGTGAAAAAGTCACATTTGTATATGCTGTGGGATGGAAATGTATACAGTAGTTTGAACTCATCAGGTGATGAAGAGTATGGCATATTTGTGTTCATTGTTTAAAGGTCTATTGTGCATATTTAAAGGTCTATTGTGCATATTTTATGTATCTTCTTTCTTAGTTTACCTAAAGTAGTCAAGCGAAGAGTGAATGCGCTAAAGAATCTTCAAGTGAAATGTGCACAGATAGAAGCAAAGTTCTATGAAGAGGTCCATGCATTGGAGAGGAAATATGCAGACTTGTATCAGCCACTCTTTGACAAGGTAACACATTTTTCATTCTTTTATCTTAAAAAAAAAAAAAAAAATCAAACTTCAACTTGACATTTGCTGCTCTCCATTTAGAGAAGCCAGATCATCAATGCCACGTATGAGCCTACAGAAGAGGAGTGTGAGTGGAAAATGGATGAGGAGGAGGAAATTTCAGTGAGTAGATTTTTGCCTTATTGAAGTAGCATTCCTGTGTAAGGTCATGTGCACATCTAGATTATTGGCCATCTAAAATGAGTTTGTGGCAAGTCCAGGGCAAAATCTGACTACTTATTTAATATCGGGTAGCTGGAAAACCATTCCGTTTGTTCCCTGATGCAGCTTGCGCCTTCTCTCCCCCTCTCCATTGGGTAGGTTATATGCTGCTTTACAGCCAAGCTTCCTCTATACAAGGGGAACGTTGCCTGAAACTGCTAAAAGTGGAATCTTTGACTCGCTCTACAACTAAACTAAATACATTTTTAATGAAGCCTGAATCTGTTGTTAATGGTATGATCAGATTTTGGGTTGGATCCCCCTTTTAAGTTTGCAGTTAGGCAGAGTTCACGCTTTTTAAAATTCACATGCAAAAAGGCATTCACCGTACATTAAATGAAAGTCAATGGCGAATCGTGCTTCTGCCAAACTTCAAGAAATCGCATTCCTCTCTTTGCATGCGCAAAAAACTTGCAGCATATTGCACATCACATACAAGTTCCCATTGCTTTTAATTAGCTACAGTAAACCACATGTGAAAATTATTACAGAAACCTTTCATGTTAAAATTCATTCATGTATGTGTGAACCCTGCCTAACATTGAGCATAACTAGTATGCAATGCCTGCCTGTAGGACTACATAATGTTAGAAATGCACTGCAATTTATGGTAATCTGGTACACAATCTATTCCTTATGTGGAACGTATCTACTCTACCACTTGCACAGTAGATATTACATCAGCAGAAATAGTCAATGAGGAAATAAGGCTGAACATATTGATATTAACCCTTTCCAGTCGTATGTCCTGCATAGCGGGACATCGCGAATTTCCCATTGCACTCGTATGTCCCGCTATTCGGGACATAATTTCAGAGGCAGTTTGGACGCACATCTGCGGGGGGGGGGGGGCAAAGTCCTGTCTCTCTCCCCTTGTATAGTGGGCATGTAAGAGTACATGCCCACACAGGTGGTACCCCCTGCCCCAAACTGGAAGTGTGCAATCAGCGCTACCAGGAAGTGACCAATGCCTTGCAGATTCCTTGCAGAGTTGCATAGAGAAGCAATGGCATCCTATTCAATGGACGTGGAGGAGTTTCTAAATAGTAGCCAGCATTTAATTGGTCTAATTCCCAATCGAAATACCAAAGATTGCATCGTGTGTGGTGACATGATACCGGGCGGCAGGCATAAAACCACCTATTGCGAAACTTGCTCACGCAAGCCAGGATTACACCCAGGAAATTGCTGTAAAATTTACAATACCTTGGCTTTGTCCTCTGCTACCAGCCGATAGAAGATGACAAACTGTCCAAATAAGGTATTAAATTAAACGTTATGTACTTTAAAATAAGCTATATACCATGTTACTATGTTGTGTTCCATGTTAAAATGGGAGAGGGAGTAAGAGGAAGAGTGCATTTCTGTAAAAAAAAAAACTGAGCAGAAACTACTCCTTTTAGGAAAAAAGAGTGGAAAGGGTTAAGGAAATCCTTGAAGACTGTTTGCTCAAATGAGCCACATTAACCACTTAAGGACCGGGCTAATTCTGTGTGATCTGTGCTGGGTGGTGGGCTCTTCAGCCCATAGCACAGATCAGGATTCAGACAGGGCGATCAGACTTCCCCCTCAAAGCCCCCCTCAGCAGCGCTATACCTCCTTCCCTCCCCCCCCCCCCCCCCTCGTTCCCATGGGTGGTACAGGACAGCGATCCGTCCTGTATCGCCTCAGGTAGGCTTCAGCCTATCAGATGCCAGGGATCGCCGATCTCCTGTACACTGTAAACACCAGGGATTTCTTCCCCGCGTGTTTACATTTCGCAAGCGAGCCGCGATCGGAGGCTCGCAGGCTGTTCACGGAGACACCCCCTCTGTGAACTGACATGGAACGGCCACTCGAACGAGTGGCCGCTTCCATGTAAATCCACTTGCGACCAGCCGCCGTTAGGCGGCCGTTAAGTGGTTAAGCCATGCAATCTCCAATCAGATAGATGGGTCAACCTTGATTTCTGATCATTTTTCTGTACAAAAAAAAACAGAAGTAATTAAAAAAACCGTTGGAAATCAGAGTGAACCTGTGGGAAATATTAGATTCCACCAGTCTATATGACGGGAAATTGCATGGTATTAGAGCAGAGATTGAGTGGAGAGAGAACAATACACATAGACCAAGCTTTGCAGTGAAGTGGTTATATTTTAAACTGTGGCAATTTATCTACTGACAAGCAGGATGCAAGCAATAACTGACAGAGTAGGTAGTTAAATATAGAAAAGATGCTAGGCATTATGGGACTAATGCTGGGTACAAACGATACAATTTCCCGCCTGATCGGATGGGAAGTTGCATCATGTACATGTTCAAAGTGCACCTGATCGCTAATGCGCTCAATTTTGCACAATTATTAAATTGATTGCTTTATCGATTAAGAGCCGATAGGACATGTTGGAAATCGATCGCTTCCCGTCCAGGTGGGAAATTGCATCATTTGTACCCAGCATTAGTCTGAAGCAATGCTTTCTGATCAAATCTGACAGGGCATTTTGTCCTGTACATATGTCATGTGATTAAACTGGAAGTGATGCTGGCAGTTGAAAGTTTGAGAAGATGAAGAAAAGCAGGCATCTTTTAATTTGGTGTTGTACAAAACTTCAGGCATAATTAGTCAATTTTTAAAATGACCCTACCTTAATTGCTAACTTGCTATTGTAATCTTTAAGGATGAAATGAAAGACAAGGCTAAAATTGAAGAGGAAAAGAAAGATGATGAAAAAGAAGACCCAAAAGGGATTCCAGAATTCTGGTTAACTGTATTCAAAAATGTTGATCTTCTGAGTGATATGGTCCAGGTATGCCTTATTCAATTGACTTATGAAAGGTTTTTAAATGTCTTAAAGGGACTCCGAGCTCTGATTAAAAATAAAATTTGAACTTACCCGGGGCTTTCTCCATCCCAGCCCTGGTCGGGACGTCCCACGCCGGCCTCCTGGCTCTTCTCCCGGCGGCTGTCCGCATACCGCGTACAGGCCGGTCCCCCGGGCGACACTGGCTAGTGTCGGGCCTTCTCCCTCCTTATACGTCACGAATGACGTCACACGCCGGCCGCCGTGACAGCACGGCGCATGCGCGGTTTAATCGCACATGCGCCGTGCTGTCAGCCGGCCGCTGTCATGACACGCGGCGGCCGGCGTGTGACGTCATTCGTGACGTATAAGGAAGGAGAAGGCCCGACACTAACCAGTGTCGCCCGGGGGACCGGCCTGTACGCAGTATGCGGACAGCCGCCGGGAGAAGAGCCAGGAGGCCGGCGTGGGACGTCCCGACCAGGGCTGGGATGGAGAAAGCCCCGGGTAAGTTCAAATTTTATTTTTACTCAGAGCTCGGAGTCCCTTTAAGTCTGCATTATATTAACAATCCTAAAAAGTAGCATCTAAGTGTCTCCGCTTGTCTGTTTTTCTGCATAAGTTGTCTGACAGTTGCTGTCGATAGATTTTACTGCATGTGAAAAAACACATTAAGGCTCCCTGCACACTGCAAATCCGTTTTCCGATTCCGATTTTCCTTGAATACATTCAACAGAAAAACGGATCAAAAAACGCAGCATGCAGTTAAGATTAAAAATCTGAATCGGATGTAAAAACAGATTAAAAAGCGGAATCGGAATCTGAAATGCATGCAGTGTGCAAGAGGCCTTAAGTGTGCACTAGCTTATCGATCAACATTGGTTGCAGTTTTCCTGTGCAGAAAATGAGTGGAGACCAAGGTGTTAAATTTGGTGTGATATGAGATGTCCCTTATCAAGTAATATTTCACTTCTGTATGTCTGGGTGTAATTTTTTTTTTTATTTTCATAAGGAACACGATGAACCAATCCTGAAGCATTTAAAGGATATAAAAGTAAAATTTTCTGACATTGGTCAGCCAATGGTAAGTTGTTAGAAAAATTGCATAGATTTAGCACTTTTTTTGGTCAGTCTCTTGGGTAGAACCAATCATTGTAGCTTTTCAGAGCAGGTTAACTGCAAAGGTTTTTCACAAGTGCCAACTGAAGTTCAGGATGGCCCGGGAGCTTCTGACGAGCTTCTACACTGCCACAATTGAATCTGTCCTCCATCCTGCGTCTGGTACGCTGGCTCCTCCGCCAACGACAGGCACAAACTACAGAGGGTCATAAGATCAGCAGAGAATCATAGGGAAATCACTCCCTCACTAGACCAACTCTACAACTCCAGACTTTGCTCCAGAGCTCTGAGGATTGTAAATGACCCATCTCACCCAGGCTTCCGCTTCTTCCAGCGGCTCCCCTTGGGCCGGAGATTCCGTTCCATCTACACCAAGACTGCAAGACACAGGAATAGCTTCTTTCCCTCAGCTGTAAACTCTTTAAACTCTATGAACTCTCTAACCTACCCTATTCAAGTAGCATTCGGTAGCACATGACTGCACTGCCGCACATCGTACACTTTACATACTTGAGCTCAAACTTGTGTCAGCGGTCATGGTTATGGTTAAATCGCTGTATCTGTACTGCTTCACTGTATTGTTTTGTACTGTATTGTATTGTATATCTTATTCCACACCTAGCCCTGTACATGCCAAAACCAATTCCGGGTACGACTTAGTCGTCCTTTGCGAAACAAATGATTCTGATTGACTGTTTAACCTCCTGAGCATTACACCGCTCAGGGAGTTTGCGATACATTACCCAGCCTGGATCCAGCGACCAGCGCAGCCTCACCACACAGCTCTGGTCACAATGGGGAGGAGGACCGCACATGTCATGACGTCATGCGCAAACCCTATCCTCCCCATAGAGAGACCGAAGCTCTGCAGGGAGGCTGCGTGATCGCTGGATCCGGGGGTGTAACGTATAAACGGGTGGATCGGCGGGGATCAAGTGGTGCCGGACACTCTTACTAGCTAGCGGATTTTCAACCATTGGAATAATTTTTTTTTCTGCATGGGGGACTCCTGGGGCATACTGCTAAGGAGGTTAATGTCAGTGTCTACCATGAAGATGACTTTTTTTTGGGGGGGGGGGGGCACTTTCTACAGCATTTTAAAAAATATGCAGAAAGCAATCACGTGTACGTTTTGAACAGAAGATTGTAATTTGACTGTCTTGAGTATGCTATTTGTACTTGTCTGTAGCTACTTATGCCCAAATGTAGAATCTGAGCGATGTGTGATCATGCCCCAATTTGAGAATGGCTAGTTAAATAGTGTGGCTATACTACTGGCAATAAGCTGGCCTCTGCCAATTAAATTTGTATGGGCTTTTTGAAAGGGTTTTAATGCTGCATGGAAGAGACATGTTGTCTTGAGCATACACAATATGAAGAAATTGTGTAGTAGCAATGTAGTTTCCACAAATGCAAACTCGGGGGCTGCAGCATTTTTAATTTCTGAGGCGTTTCTGCCTCAATGTTAAAGTATAGGAAAGTGGAAAACCACTCTGATCTAGCTGCTTTAATTTTTTTTTGCGTTTTTCCAGGTGTTTTTGTTACAGTAAAGCTGTTACTGAACAGCTACTGTAACTATTTGAAATCTGCTACACAACCCTCCAAAATAAAGCTAGGCATGTTCAGAAACGTCTCTAAACATACCTAGAATCGCTCTAAAATCTGCTTCAAAACCCTCTAGCGTTTTGCAGATCTGCTAGAGGTTTTTAGTGTGCACTAGCCTATAACTTGAGTTGATTTTTATTTTTTCTACGCATGAGCTTATTTAAAGGCTATATTGTAGATGTGTTTCAGGAAACATGGCTGGAATTTTAAGTTTACCTTGTTTGATTTGATTTTTCTTTTGTATTGTAGAGTTTTACTCTAGAATTCCACTTTGAGCCTAATGACTTTTTCACAAATGAAGTTTTGACAAAAACCTACAAAATGAGGTCTGAGCCTGACGAGTCTGACCCATTCTCTTTTGATGGACCAGAGATTATGGGATGTACGGGGTATGTGAATTTTTTTTTGTTTGTTTTGTCCCGGGAGTGTTGCTTTTTACCATATTAAATCACTGTACGATATATTTTTGTGCTTAAAGCGGAATATAACCCTGCATTTCAACTTTGCTCTAAAATATTATTTACAGCATATTATATGCAAAAAGCATTTTTTTTTTACTAGACCAGCATTGGAAGGGTTAAACACATGTTTCAAGTTCCGTGGAGAGATATGCAGAAGTTCAGATTGTTACATTCTATGTATCTATTGATAAACAGTTACACACTCTTTGGCAGTCCTCCAAGCTCCTTCTCAGTCAGAGATGAGTCATTCAACACTTAGATACATTTCTGTAAACAAAATGTATCTCTTTTCAGCTTCGGATGCGTCTGCAGAAATCTAAAGGAACTTTAAAGCCCTGTGTAACCCTTCCAATGCTGGTCTAGTAAAAAAAAAATGCTGGTTGCATATAATATACTGTAAATAATGTTTTAGAGCAAAGTTGAAATGCAGGGTTATATTCCGCTTTAAATTTGGTTAAAATCAGACCACTCTATATAGATTTAACAGAGCATGGCTCCCCTGTTGGATTTTGTGATAGTCTAAGTTTTAACTTACTCTGTAGATATTTGCTTGGTTTCTCAGCCAGTGGTGCATAACTGTTGGAAGTAT